>NC_049911.1:16985720-17239302 GCF_001411555.2 Juglans regia | reverse complement strand
TCTGCTCAATGCAAATTTAGGATCTAATGTATCGTACTAATTTATGGTTTTCAAGTATTACAGCCACGAATATATCTCATAAAAATAAATTTATAAATTGACATAAATTTATTCTTTCTTAATTCTTACCACAAAATTATCACCATGTCATGATTTTCGAATACACTAACCTATAATGCATAGCATCGATCTAAACAAAACTTATGGTAAATTATCTATATATAATAATTTCGCTTTTATGCTAACTTTGTAATTCTAAATAACATGTTGTTAAAGGAAGGGCTTATAACAATAGTTAACTCGTCGTCATCATATCATGCCAAATTAGTCAAGTTTCATTTTTGTACCCAAAGTCACCACAGCATATAGCAATTTTTGCGCTATAAATAGATTTTGGCATCCAAGCACTTTCAAAGTTAGATGGTTGGTACTAATCTGTCTCAAAAAGTTTTAACAGCGAAACAAAAAGTGTCACAAAAATTATGTATCATTATGGCGTTCTATATTGCTGCAAACAGTCTCAAATGTCGTCACAAGAAAAGCCAACCATGATTAATTATTGCCACTATAAATTTTCCCAGCAATTTTTTTATTGCTGGAAAATGTTAATTATATTATTGATATTTGTTCTCAAATTCTTGTTTGCTGCAATTATACTGTAGCAAATACTCATTTGCGACCACCAATTATTAATAGTCGTCAATGTTTACTTGTAGCATTATAATCGTTGTAAATAATAATTTTTTACCATAATGTCATACATTTTATCGTGAATGTTGTACAAATTTGTGTGATTGCAAATAGATATTTGCTGTGATTCTTGTTGCAGCAAATAAGTGGTTGGGACAAAAAAAAATTATTCAAACGATTCAAGATCGTCGAAAATAGTGTTACAAAATCATAAAAAATAGTATTAAAAAAATAAATAAAAATACACATTTTACACTATATTACAATTCATAAAGCATTTACACAATGTGTTTATTTTATATTCTAAGCAATTACATTATATTACAATTCACAAATTAGCAATTACATTATTTTCTATGGCTCGTTTGTTTTCATATAAGAAATGAAATGAGATGAGATGAGATAAGTTGAGATTAAAGTTAAAAAAATTGAATAAAAAATTGTGTTATAATATATTTTTTAATATTATTTTTGTTTTGAAATTTGAAAAAGTTGAATTGTTTATTTTATTTTTTATTGGAAGTTGAGAAAGTTGTAATGATTAGATAAGATGAGATGAGATGAGATGTTTTTTGAAAACAAAAGAGGCCTAAGTGTGCAACTTTAGATTTCTCAAGGCACATCAAAGTACAAAACCTATAAGCATGTATTATCAAGTCCAAAATACTTATAGAAATCTCTGTGGCATGTTCTTGCAAAAATATTTGATGTCATCCTCAAATGATTATAAAACAAAAAAGTTTTAAAGATATGTTCTCAAATGAAAGGGGGAAAGAAAGAAGCATGTACATGAAATGTTAATCTAATTAAACTCAAGAAGCATAAAACACTTGATAGCATAAATATGTATACATGGCAAAAAACTAAGAACTAACAAAAAATCTCATTTACATGTACAATTGAAAAAGGCCTCAGTGAAAGATGCCAAAGCCACTCCACCTACAATTGGCAAGAGGGAAGAAACTACCCAGATAATGGGTCTCTGTTTGCACAGGATGGTCAAAACTCAAAATTACAAATGAATGTGCTAATCAAATACCATCAAAGATTACTTGCACTAGCACATGTATCATAAGAACATGGACTTTAAGAAGTCACGTATCACAAAAGTAGAGGGGAAACAAGTGGCTTTGCAATCACTTACTCGTCAAATGCAAAAACAATAAGTACTCAATAGGTGGCAAGGAAACAAAAACACCAATATTGTGATAAAAAGAGAAAAATTGTATGTTTTAGCGATAGAAAACAAGTTTAAAGAAAAACACAAACATGAGGTTAAAGATTCAACATTGTTAGAAGAACAATCACTCTAGAAGTTGGCAATAGATGTAAATAATTGATGGTATTACTTGCTCAACATTATAGTAGGAGCAAGTCCAATTTCTGCAAGAGTCAAGAGTACGAAGTTAATAGCTTAGATCATGTGTTATAAGCACAATCCAAATCATTATAGTTGACATTTACCAAGGTGAAAATTCAGAGGTAACAAAGTATCAAACTAATGCACGCAAAGAACAACAACAAATATAAAAGTAGTGTACCTAGACAACAAAGAGATTTTTAGGAAAAGTAGAAAATATAATAGAAATCAACATAAAACCATTTTGAAAATGATAATGAATCTTGGAAATTCATAATAAATTACATTATTAACAATCAAATATTGAAAATTATATTATTATTAAGAAAGAGCAATGCTAAATTACAGTACATTTCTTAACCCGAGACTTAGATGTTAAAATGAACACTGCAGATGGGATGTGAATCTGGGAATGTTCAATCGTAGAATATGGAAAAAATATCCAATCATTTGCTTAATACATTTGCAAATTGTTTCTTATAGAATGTGAATAAACACATTTGATAGAAGCGTGTAAAGACTAAGGATGTGGTAGAAATTTCAACTAATTAGGTATCTGGTTCCTAGAGTGGCTCTTAGATCATATCCTAACTTTTGGCTATTTATGACGTTCTACTCTCGTTTTAGAAAAATTGAGTTTTTTAATAACTTACATTAAATAAATGTGGAGATAGAGAGAGATCACAAACCCAACATGCATTTCAAGACAATCTCTTTTATATTCCAAAATATACTTCTCATAAATAACTTGACCTGCCATTAAGGTAAGATTATATTAGAATCACTAAAGTTATAAATGTTCAAAATCCAAAGAGAGACTTGGAAAGTTTTGGAAAAGTCTTAAATTGTTTTGGAACAACCATATCAGACCATGACTCCAAAACACCAGAACATCATGTTAACACAACCGACACACATTATGTCAACATCCAATTGGAGATTTTACAGTATCTAAATAGTAGAAACCAAAAATATTCCCTAAATTGGTAATTTAAAATAACCAATTCGAAAAAAATAGATTACAGCTTTATAGATAAGTTGAGAGTCCTATATTACAACATGCAATGGAACTTGTAAGGACCCGGACAACATATGCTCACTATTATGCCAAATTCTTATAATCTTGTAGTTTTAGCAACCTTTGCTAGGTATCCAAAATATAAAATAATAAAAAGGTTTGGAGTCTTAATAATTTAAAATTAGGAAAAATATTGAGAACCAAAGAAAATGAGTCCAAATTACAAGTTCTACAATTACAACAAAAGGTTAAGGTTACGAACTTACCCCAAAATCTAGCAAAATCGAAAGCCCGAGACCATCCAAAGTATAGAGAACGAGGAATGAGACAGGCCTGGTTTCGATACGAAAATTGAAGATGATGGAGCTTTGTTGGGGAAAAACATAGGAAATGGCAAGAGAAAAGGGAAATTGAGGAAACATATGAAGTGAGAGAGATAAAAGAGAAAGGAATAGAGCTTACTATAATGGAGATCGAAGGGAGCAGAATGCGGAATACCTTGGGCTATGACATCATGATGGTGGGGCAACCTAATCATGGAGGGGGAGAGAGCGCATTCGAGTGAGTTATAGAGAGAGAGAGAGAGAGACAGACAGACATGCACAAACAGATAGAGAGAAGAGGAGAGAGAGACTCACCAGCTAAGAGAGGTGGCGACATCATGATAGTAGGCGGACAACGATGGGATGGGCGACAAAAAACTCAGAGAAGAGAAAGAGAGTATCAGGCTTAATAGAGAGAGTGATGTGGTTGGGAAAGAAAAAGTAAGGAGAGAAATGCTTTAGGTTTTAAATGATGCTTTTGTGACGGTTTTATATCATCGTAAAAAGACCAATGCCATGCTGCAAAAGACTAAATAAGGAAAATGAGATATGTTTTATTTTTGCGGTGACCATAAAATGCCGCAAAGGGACTTTATTATCGCCCCAAAAATAAATACAAATGTTCACTTATTCAAATTCCACCATTAGCAACAGAAAGTTGAGACGAGGTAAAATTTGTCATAAAAGATGAATTTTAGCGTCGATTTCTCTGGATCATAAATTATTTAATCGCAAAAATCCTATATTCTTGTAGTGTGTATGAAGTCTCTTCTACTAACCACGTCTAAACATTGATTAAGTGGAGATTGGAAGCAATCCATTGGTACTTTAACTTTATCGATATTCCATAGCCTTAATAATTGGGCCAATAAAGGTGACAACCACGTGCTACCATATTTTATTTTTTCCTTTTTCTTGTTTTTTCTGAAAAACAAAAGTCAGAGATTAAGATCAGACAGTCGTGATCATGCGCATTGTTCTAAAGTCCAAAATGATTCATTTAAAAATAAATCGGAGCTGCAAAATTAGCAATCAAAGGGATCAGAGCGTGGACGAATTATGAGAGGAAAAGAACAAGGTGGGATCACCACAACTGACACCCACCCTTCTAATTTGTAGATGCAAAGTACCCATAATTGTATATCTAACCAAACATGCATTTGAAGATTCCTCCAATGAATTATGAATACTCGAAAAGACATCTCCATGCTTATGATTCTTTTTTCTTTTTCACTTTTTATTACCAGAAAGATGTCAAGGATATTCACAAAATTAAGAACGTAGATTCTTCCAGTTTTTTTTTTTTTTTTTTGTTTTAAATTAATTTCCTTTAATTGAGTTTTTAAATATATATATATTTTTTTGCATTATGGAGTTTTCACTTCTAGAGACAGTACCAAGTCTATAAAAATATTAAAAATCTGTTTTGAAGTTACTATATATATATATATATTACAATTCTCTATTTTTTATTATTAATTTTTTACTTAAAAAAAAACTAATCATTCAAGAGTTTATTGATACCAGGGATAATTTTTAATATATTTATTTATTTTAAAATAATAATACTAGCAAAAGTTCTATCTATTGCGTCGAGTCCTTTTCGAAGTAAATGGAGGGCCCGGCCCGTCTATGCGTTTTTACATATCATTTATCGATTGGGATTAGGGGTGTAAACTCAAACTGAAAAACCGGAAAATCGGACCGGACCGGACCGAACCGGACCGGTTTTACCGGTTTTGAACCGGTCCGGTCCGGAACCGGTTTTTAAAACGTAAAAACCGGCCGGTTCCGGTTCCGGAATTTTTTGGACCGGACCGGACCGATTGATTAAAAAAAAATAAAAAATAATATTTTTATATATAAGTTTTATATATAATGTATAATTATAAATTTTTATGTGAAATTTTATATATAACATATATATTCATATATGAAATAATTTCTTATTATAATTTATAAATTATTACATAAAATGTTAATACTAAATCACTAAAAGTTTATAACTAATACTAATATATAACTTATAACTATACCAATAGTCTAATATTAATACTATTATATAGTCTAATATATTAATAAAAGTATAAAACAGTTTTTTTTAAATCATTTTTTTTTTTTTTATAAACAAATTTTTAATGACAAATTGTGAAATTTATATTTTTAAAAAACCGGAAAACCGGACCGGACCGGACCGGAAACCGGTAAAACCGGAAGTACCGGTTTAGGAGGGTAACCGGTGCGTAATCGGTTTTGAAAAATATAAAACCGGTACATACCGGTTCGATCCTAGATTTTATCCAAAACCGGACCGGACCGGACCGGTTACACCCCTAATTGGGATTATTCATTCAAGCTACGTCGATGTTGTCCAACGAAAGCAAAGCAAGGAATATCTGACCACGAAAGACACATGCAAAGGACAAGTCCTTTTGTCTTCGTACATGAATATACTCTTATCACCCCTCACCTCTTCTATTTTCCATGTAACCGTGCTCCAAGAAAGCCACGTGCACGTCCGCACAAAGGCGATCTTGCTCTAATAATTCTGCTGGAGGCAAGTGTCGGCCAGACGAGGGGAAAGTACCCAATTGCGCATGTTCGAATTGGAATGTACAGAGTCCAGAACCACCGGAAACGGCGAAACGACAACTATGGTATAGAAGAACTGTAGTATTGTAAACATAATTGAAAACAGTTTATTTTTTCTGAAATAATAAAAAATATGCATTCATTTTAATAAAAAATAATTATTTTTTATCATAAATAAATTAAATAATTAATCACAAATAAATATCTCGGCAAATATATTATAAAGTCGAAGTAGACTGTAGAACCAACGTTAAAGTCTTTGGATCGTTCCACAAAATAGAAAATTCAAAGACGCTCCTTCAAATAGGGAGGAGGGGTATATTAAAATCATAACCACCACGAAAGTGGATACTGGGGTTACATCAAGCTGTCCAGTTCTTTAGTTATTTATTTCCAGTCCAGCTCTAATTTGTAAAAAATGTTGGAATGTAGTTTTTAATTTTTAATATTGTTAGACCAATTATATATTTTGTTTTCATGACGTGTTGCTTGACTGCGTTACCTAACATAATTCCAAGATGATATGTAATGTTCTCCACCATATAGATAATAATAATAAATTTAATAATCCGCCAAAAGCAGCTCCCAACCTGTCACACACCCAACCCTTTGGCTTTACACGATATGGCCAAATCAATCCATCATGTTTAACATGCTATAAAGTGAAGGGGTAAAATCGGCGGCAAAATACGGTAAATGACTCGACATTGTCGACAATAACAGGCCCACGTGGAAAATCAGAATTTTTTTTTATAGTTTTTAAATTTACATATTTTATCCAATTCAAAAGTTGTAGATTCCACAATATTAATTTTTTAATAAATATTTTAATGGGTTTATATATTGTGCTTGAATCTGTTCAAATGGGAAAAAAATATTTGAAATAAAAATGATATAGAAAAAGTAACATCTTACAAAATTTATTATCAATCTAATAGTTTTTTTTTTTAAATTATCAATTTAATAGTTTATCCTTAAATTTCATTCGAAAATCAATAATTAAAACGCAACTTATATATATATATATATATCTAATCCGTATAAACCAAACACGCTGCCTCGGGTGTGGCAGAAGGTAGAAACAAACAACGTTCGTCGTCGCACGTGCAAGCTCCGACAGTAGCCCCATGCACGCTTGACCCGGGTCCCAATTCCAACCCCCGGCCCCTACACTACAGCAACAGTCTCTCTCTCTCTCTCTCTCTCTCTCTCTCACTCTCACGTACGCACCGGTCGAACCTCTCTGTATACTCGCATATTCATCAGATCCCACAACCCCCAAAAGCCAAAGCGATCTCTCACTTTCTCTCTCTCTACGCTCCTCCCTCTCTCTATCTCGGTAAGTCCTCACACTTCTCTCTTTGATTTTACTGCTACCCAAAAAAGGCGAGCCGCGAGCCCTATTTCCGTTTGCTTCGGGCAGACGACGAACCACGTTTCAGCTATTGGTCTAGGGTTTCGGTAATCCTCCTCTACCTTCAAGGTAATACCGAGAAGCCTTTTGTTTTCTTTGAGGTCTCGTTACTAAGTACTAACCCTTTTCATTTTACCAAGCATTTTATAGGCCATGTTTGGTTGCCGAGAAAGTTCAGGAAATGCACATACTACATTTGCGAGCATGATGGTATGTCCAAAGTTACTTTTTTCTTGGTAGTAAATAATATAAGCAACCGAGACAGATGGTTAAGTTTGACTCTGATGGGTGTTTTCCTTTTCTAAGGGCCCGAATTTAATGAAAGGAGGATTCGCGCGGGCATTTTTATTTATTTATTTTCCTACATTTTCTTTGCCGACATATTCCCGGGTGTTCTCGGCAACCCAATAATGCATTGGAATGTCTCTTTTCTCTGCACTCTGATCTAGCAGTATGATTGCACTATTCGTGGTTCGTGACTCTGTTTATTTCTGGTTTGGTTTCTAATAGGCTTCAAGTATTTAGATCTGACGTTCCTAAGGTCATTCTCGACCCTTAAATCATCAAAACGTTTTCTACCAAAAGATCTGGGTTTCTCAGTGACCACTTTTGGTTTTGCTTTTGCATCAACTGTCGTTCTTAAAATATAATCTTCAGCAGCCTTCGCTTTTTCGCTTTTATTTTTCTCTCTTATCACCCTGGTGTGGTTTTGCTTTGAATTTTTCACTTTTTCTTTTTGCCCTTCAAATGGTAATTTTGGTTATTATCGTATTTTTGAGTTTTCCGAATGTTTAGGTACCTTGTTTCTGGTAACGGCTACTTGACTCTGTTTCTTCCGATGTTTTAGGTTTCTGGTAACGTTTGAATTAAAAAGGACGAAGATACTTATTCTATAACGTCAAGCTCTTCAACTAGAGTCCTTTAGATTTGGGAGTCTACTTTGAAGCCAGAAGATGCAGAGGCCTCCACCAGAAGACTTTTTGTTGAAGGAGACCAATCCCCATCTCGGAGGGGGAAAGGTCACTGGTGATAAGCACACAAGCACCTATGACCTCGTTGAACAGATGCAGTATCTCTATGTGCGTGTTGTGAAGGCCAAGGACTTGCCTGCAAAAGATGCCACCGGTAGTTGTGACCCATACGTGGAAGTAAGGCTCGGAAACTACAAGGGTACGACTCGGCACTTTGAGAAGAAGTCGAATCCTGAGTGGAACCAGGTGTTTGCTTTCTCGAAAGACCGGCTTCAGGCTTCAGTGCTTGAGGTTACTGTGAAGGATCATGATTTGGTGAAGGATGATTTCATTGGTCGGGTTTTCTTTGATCTGAATGAGGTTCCAAGAAGGGTTCCCCCGGATAGTCCTTTAGCGCCTCAGTGGTATAGATTGGATGATAAGAAGGGGGATAAGGTCAGGGGGGAGCTGATGCTGGCTGTTTGGATGGGTACGCAAGCTGATGAAGCATTTTCTGAAGCTTGGAATTCAGATGCAGCGGGAGTTGGGGGAACTGATGGTCTTTCTAGTATGCGATCAAAGGTATACCTCTCTCCTAAGCTTTGGTATTTGAGGGTCAATGTAATTGAAGCTCAGGACTTGCTGCCGAGTGATAAGGGTAGGTTCCCCGAAGTTTTTGTCAAGGCTACTTTGGGAAACCAGGTTTTAAGAACCAGAGTTTCTCAAAGCAGGACTATCAATCCTATGTGGAATGAGGATTTAATGTTTGTAGCAGCAGAGCCATTTGAGGAACCCTTGATTTTGAGTGTAGAAGAGAGAGTTGCATCTAACAAGGATGAAGTTCTGGGGAAATGCGCAATTCCTTTGCAGTATGTTGATAGGAGGTTGGATCATAGACCTGTCAACACTAGGTGGCATAATCTTGAAAAGCATGTCATTGTAGAGGGGGAGAAGAAGAAGGAAACCAAATTTTCCAGCAGGATTCATATGAGGATCTGCTTGGAAGGTGGTTATCACGTCCTGGATGAATCAACGCACTATAGCAGTGACCTTCGTCCGACGGCAAAACAGTTGTGGAAGCCCAGCATTGGGGTACTGGAACTCGGAATTCTAAATGCTCAGGGGCTGATGCCGATGAAGACAAAAGATGGTCGTGGAACAACAGATGCCTATTGTGTGGCAAAATATAGCCAGAAGTGGGTTAGGACAAGGACGATCATTGACAGCTTCACACCCAGGTGGAATGAGCAGTATACATGGGAGGTATACGATCCTTGTACGGTCATAACAATTGGGGTGTTTGATAACTGTCACTTGCATGGTGGAGATAAGGCTGTAGGGGCCAAGGATTTAAGAATTGGGAAGGTAAGGATTCGTCTCTCCACCCTTGAAACCGATCGGGTTTATACACACTCATATCCTCTTTTGGTTCTACACCCCAATGGGGTGAAGAAGATGGGTGAAATTCATTTGGCTGTGAGGTTCACTTGCTCCTCTTTGCTTAATATGATGCACATGTATTCACATCCAATTTTGCCTAAAATGCACTATCTTCATCCATTAACCGTTAGCCAGCTTGATAACTTGAGACATCAGGCAACTCAAATCGTATCAATGAGGTTGAGCCGGGCTGAGCCACCTCTGAGGAAAGAGGTGGTTGAGTATATGTTGGATGTTGGCGGGAACATGTGGAGTATGAGGAGGAGCAAAGCAAACTTTTTCAGGATTATGGGAGTTTTTGGTGGGTTAATCGCTGTGGGAAAATGGTTTGACCAGATTTGCCACTGGAAAAACCCCATCACAACTGTATTGATTCACATTTTGTTTATAATACTGGTCATGTACCCTGAGCTCATCTTACCTACAATTTTCCTCTACCTGTTCTTGATTGGGGTTTGGTATTATAGATGGAGGCCAAGACATCCTCCTCACATGGACACTCGCCTTTCTCATGCCGATTCTGCACATCCTGATGAACTTGATGAAGAATTTGATACATTTCCAACTACCCGGCCTTCTGACATAGTAAGGATGCGATATGATCGGTTGAGAAGTATTGCTGGGAAGATTCAGACTGTAGTTGGTGACTTAGCTACTCAAGGAGAGAGGCTACAATCTCTATTGAGCTGGCGAGATCCAAGAGCAACAGCTCTGTTTGTGATTTTCTGTCTGGTTGCTGCTATTGTACTCTATGTTACACCATTCCAAGTTGTGGCCCTTGTCACAGGATTTTTTATTTTGAGACATCCAAGGTTTCGGCATAAGCTTCCTTCAGTACCGATAAATTTCTTCAGGAGGTTGCCTGCCAGAACAGACTGCATGTTATGAGCAAAGAGTGATTGCTTTGAGTGGAATGGAACTGAGTTCCCCCTCTTTCCTGTTATAACAAGGAGAAGAAGTGAGAACAAATGTAGCATGTCTGCTTCAACCTCTGGCAGCGGCCGTTGGGTTCTGTGTTACCTTCCTCTGGAGGTGCAGTAGGTTTTGTGGATTTGTTTTAATGGATGGCATTTGTAGTATTTCTGTTTGAAGCTTGACTTTATATTAATCATGCATTGTTCACCTATAATTTTGTAGGTTGTGAATCTGACTATTGCTGAACTATCTCTATGCTAATGATATTTGCTAGATTTTAGGATGGAATTAGCTTCTTTTTCTTTATCAAACGATTGAGAAGTATATCCTGTTTTGATGTGGAATGGTCCTGAAATATTAGTATTTTGCTCCTGACACGAGTGCTTTTTGCATAATGTGATTGTCTGTCTTTTCAATTTCTGGTCTAAATTTTCATGATTTCATATTATCTTACTAGTTTGGTGTTCATCCCGATGCATTATCTATATGATTGGCCATCTTGAAGCTCGGGACGCTGATTTGTTAATGTGTACGAGTGGTACTACGCTACTTGGATGAATGAATGTGCTCTCGAACAGCGAGACAAACATACAATTACTTCTTTTGTCCGGATATAATATTATGCTTTATTTATTTCAAGTTGGTTTAATTTATTTGGATGAGAAAACCCATGCATCCCTCGCATTGTTCCCTTGCCCACAACTGTTGGGGTTTTGTAACTTTGTTATCTAATGTGATGATGATGGCTGAGTGCACTCTAAATGCTTTATTAAAGTGGTAATATGCGAGTGATGTGTTTATTAAAATATAAAACCTGACACCCTTAAAAGATGAAGATATGGTTGTTAAGTATGCACAGTTCAAGTGACCTTTAGGCCTCCAATGTAGCAAAAATCAAATTTACCTCTGCTCTATTATCGTACACTTAAAAAAACAGTTGGTCGATTAAAAAGTTGCCTTGCCTCAACAGCGGCGCCTGTCTGGTGTTCAACACCAATTTTGTTGACTGCAGGGACCATTTTAAAGTTGGCCTTGTTTGCAAGGCACTACTTCCTTGCACGCACCATATTCTTGGAATCCTCATCCTCTGTCCGCTGCTGTGCCCTACTACATAGTGGGGACCTATCTATGGTGCTGTTTCACTTTCATCTCTCTTTCTTTCCTTTCCTTTGCAGACTAACAAATCTTCTTTCCTCTTAACTGAAATCTTTGCTTATTAGGAACTTTTAAATTTAAGCATATATATTTGCAGATTAAGCATTTCTCTTGTTTACCTGAATCTTGCTCGTCTTTGTCTACAATCCAACGCAGTGGTGGCCTTCACCTACACTTCCACAATGAAATATATATAATTTTTTTGTTGGAGAGATGCTATAATTACAAAAATATTTTATTAAAATAAATTTATAAACTAAAGTGACTTCATGTGATACGTTACATTTACTTACAATAAAAATAACTTTACAACTTGATATATCACATCGATCAATGTTAATTTGCAAGTTTACTTTTGTGAAATCTTGTAATTAAAGTACTTCTCTTTCGGTTATTAAAAGCTGCTTTGTATGTTCCTTTGGGTCTAATTATTAGTTTATAAGCACGAATGGTTGAGAATGGTGAGATCCACAAATTGTATACATGAAGAAATCTCGACTTTCTTTGGAGCTTATTATCCAATTCCACCCACTTTCATACCTTTTTTTTTTTACTCGTGCGTGCGCTTTTCGGTAGATTTTTTTTTCTTTTCATCGATCTTTCCTCCTTTTAACGTGTTAGGTATGAATCTTTAGAATCGAAGGCCAAACAAAAGCAAAAGCCCATCACTTTTCCTCTTTCTCACTACCAAAGTTTTGAAACATGCATACTAAAAAAGCAGCGTATGTGACGGACTCTGGTCTGTATGAAGACATTTTAAAGTAGTTATGCCCCCAATGCCTCCCTCGTATGACCCAAAATCGTGTTACTTTTTGTATATCTACATTCCACGTTTAAGATGCCAAATGCCTTCAAAGGAGTTTAGTATTTATTAGGCAAAATAACATATTAAAAACTCAAATCGGACAAAGCCTAAAGCTTAAAATAAAACAAAGAATCATTACGAATCACGCATACATTGATGTTGATGAACCATCAACCCTTCCATGATACATAAATATATATACAGACCTTCCCCGCTAAGCAAAGGCAGGCAAGATATTACTTATATATTTATAAAAAGTAAAAGGCAAGATATTCGTTTTAATAATCCAAAAGGCCCAATCTTTCCAAAAGCTACAGTCTAAGATACCTGGAGGATATCTGGGCCCAGACCGTGGGACTGACTCGGGGCATCCACTCACTGACTGACCCCCTTATATTAATTACTAACGATTTCCCACGGTCCGAGTCCAACCATCTCATCTCGATGTCGCAAATGGCCCTCGAAACCCTCGTAAGTTACTGTCGGGAGAGCAAATCAAAATTAGGTTGGATATCAAATCTAAGGTTCTCTAAAAAGCTTCTCTTGAGAACCATCAGTACTTAAAAAGGAAAATTAACACTGATTATTTGTTGCCTGAAGCGTGTTATATTTAATTAATCGTTGGCCTCGACACCCAGGTTTTTTATCCATGGAAGAAAAAGATTTATAAAAAACTGGATTGAATTCAGGCCAAGCTCATAATTAAATGGCGTTGTTTCCCTTCGGCCTCCTCAGCTCAATCCGAGTCATTTTTTTGCAATCGGAGAACGATCACATATATATCTCACTACTTTTATGTCGAATTATCGAAATGTACAAAAAATTGTTAACCATAATTCTTCCCTCCCAAAGTTATGTGTTTACGGTGCCTGAGATGAATTAAGAAGAAAGTTAAAAATTAAATAAAATATTACTAGAATAGTATCTTTTAATATTATTATTTTAAAATTTAAAAAATTTAAATTATTTATTATATTTTGTATAAAATTTAAAAAATTTATAATGATTAAATAAAATGAGTTAAAATCCCTCAATGTATCCAAACCGGACAAAATTCATATTGGAGGGGTATTTGACAACTAGTCTTCTACATTTTCAAAGCTCTGTCGCACTCAAGAAGTACTACAACAACATAATATATGACCATATATAATTTCTCAAACTTAGACTAAGGTTACGTTTGAATGCTGACCATAGATGATATGTAAATAGTAGTGAATAATAACAAACTGTTTGTGAATCATAAAGAAATAGTCTCTCACTTAAAGAAGAAAGCAGAGTTATCACAGATTTTCTAGGACTAGGGCCGGTTTAAGCTTAAGACCCTCACCAGCCTTCCTCCACCTTAATTTGGAGGCATCGCTCAAGCACTCCTCAATTAAGCTTGATTTTCTCCCAGAGTCTTCAGATTCTAAACG
The DNA here is from genome assembly GCF_001411555.2 of Juglans regia. NCBI lineage: Eukaryota > Viridiplantae > Streptophyta > Magnoliopsida > Fagales > Juglandaceae > Juglans > Juglans regia. Next base: position 17,225,222 of record NC_049911.1, on the reverse strand, counting down.
CTTCAATTCGGACCTGAGATGCTCTAATTTTTTGGTAAGTTCCTCTACTTCCTCAGAATACTTGGGGATATCCCTTTGAAGTTGGGAAAGGGTATTGGATACTTGTGCTTGAAGCTGAAGTCCAAAGTAAGCACGCGCCACTCTCTTCAAATGATCAATGGCAAACTGAATTTTGAACCCAGCAGATTTCAAGGCTTTCAAGTAGTTCCACCAATTCATTAGTAGATCTTCTGAGATGTCCAAAACCCTGGTGTCGTACATGCTGCTTAGAGTCCCACACAATATGACGAAGAGAAATATCTTTACCCCAGGAGATAGATTGGTATCAACACTAACATCCCCATGTTTGTCAAACAAGCTTTCTAGGATTGGGACCAAGCTCCGAGGCACCGAGTATTCCATCACATTAACCATCTCCTCCTCTTTGTTCCAAAAATCCCTAGTATCCCCGGGCAAGGAATCAAGCTTTTTCTCAAATGCTATATATTTTTCGTCCAAAAAGAAGGAACCACGAGACGAGTTCTGTGCGTCACTACTTATTTCGGTTTCTTCAGTCGCTAAAACATTTCTCAATTCCTTAGACTCATCTTCACTCAGACGGTTTAATATGTGATGCAAGATTAATAAACCAGACTGATCGCTATCTTTTTTGCTCGCTTCTGCCTCATCATTTTGCCTCGTCTTACTCACATACTCCCATATACTCTTGAGGGTCAGAGAATCATCGTTGAGCTCTGGTTTGTATTTGATTAATTGCGCATCTTCTATTTCCCGCATTACTTGTGGCAGGTTTTTCTTAACTACTTTTCCAGCAATTCTTCCATCAGGCATGCTCAACTCCACATCCCCATATTCTCCCGTTAGCCACCTAATAACCTGATGACAGCCAAACCAACGTTATGTCAAGAGTAATAAGCAAGACAAGCATGCAATTCTAGTTGAACAATCTCAATCTCTTAAAAACTTTTATAAAAGTTATGTGTATGCATTTTGAGATGCGAAGTCCGCATCATGTAGTTGTCCCGTGTGCGACTAATTTGATAAAGCATATATAATTTTGGGTCATTGGGGGTGTGAGAGTATTTCTAATGAACTAGCTCTTTTTTAGCTACATTTGACTAGAAAACTCACCTTTTTTGTTAGATAGCCACTTCTCAAAATCACCATATGACAAGCTCCCCAAAACCATCTCTATTCCATTTAAATATACATTGTTATTTAGAAGAAATGAACACGAGTGAAATCATGCTGCATATTCCTATATCATTCTAAAAGAAAGAAAGAAAAAAGAAACAAGAATTAGTCTCTTTGCTGGGCAACAAACAACTTCATATCAAATCAATTCCAGATAAATTACGATGTAAATCTCTAGCATTTAAGAAAATTGTTCCACACTCCGCATCTGGCCATTATATACAATCAGACTCAAATGATTGTTAGCACACAACAAAAGTAAATAGAAAGTTATACAGCCATAAAATACTTGAAAGTAACCAAATAGCGGTCTTGTAGTCCAAGAGGAAATACAATCAAACAAGAGGTACTGACTATCGTTAGTTCCATTGTGGTAACATGATATCTACAGGTTCTAACAAAGAAACCGAGAGGTCAAGGTGGGCTGATATGATATCTACACACCATCACTTGATACCAACTTCCATAACTGCAATAGCCTACTTCAGTTTGTTTGCTCCACCTCCTTCTGTTTAACTTGAACAAGCAAAGTTGACATTTGGAATATTTATTTCCATTACTGGAGAGTCCCAAAGTTGGGTTTTCTCCCAGCTGGTAATTGTAAATCAAGACATCAAATAAATGAGATAATCAGAACTTGATCAACCCATGAGATCAAACATGGGTTTTCCCACACTTCATAGCCAAATCTGAACAAGGAAATGAGGTCTGGGCCATGCTTTTTACAGGTTTTATGAAATGGATATTGCATATTTTGTCAATTAAGTACAAAACGGGTGTAGATCTTGGGTTGGGATAGGATTGCAAAGAAAGGCTTAGATCGCATACAATTAAATCTAATCCCTTTCGCAGGCTACAATTAATCTAGCTAGCAAGATCAAAGGTCAGCCAAAAATCTAATCCATATCATTTAAGACACCAAAAGAAAAGGACACCAAAGATCAATGCCAAAAATCACGTTTTTTATTGCACAAAAATCACTTGTCTATGCGACAGATCCATAAAGACCAGCCAAAGAACTCAAATAACGGAATGATCACAACAGAACCATCAAGATTTTGAATCATTTTTCTCAACACAGCAACCCAGTGATATAACCTCATGGAGTCATAGCTGTAGATATCATTGTTGGGACCCATTTGACAATCCTTTTGTGGATGCTGATAGTTTTATGCCCTTAACACTATGTTTTGTTGATAGCTTCCTATTTATTTCTTTTGTAGCTTCCAAGTGTGTTTTATTGATAGCTATGTCAATGTATCATACTTTTGATTCTTGAATTAAAATCCTCTGGTTTTTCTAAGATAGTCTATCAGATGAATTTTTAAACAACAAAAACTGCTTTCTAGAAAAAATATAAATTCACAGTTAGAATATCTTAATATTTAAAAATATAAAAGATCTAATTGGTTAATAATGATATACGAAATAGAGGAATCAATTATTCAAAAGAATAAAAAACTAACTAATCGGCCAAAATTTGTTTAGGCAATGCGTCATATTTCACTGATTTATGTACTTGGTGTTCCATATGTATATTTCATCGTCATAATAATATGTATGAAGTCGCATCAAGATGGAAGATGCTTTGAGCCAAAGAGCTAAAGATGAGCATACCTCAGGGATTACACAAGAGATCTCGGCTACAAATCGGCCGCAAGGTCCGCAACAATAAATGGGTAATCGTGGATCTCTTTCAATCTCACAAGCATCGCAGTAGAATTCGTCGTCTGACTCGTCTTCAACCGGGGATTCCACGAGGGTGAGCGAGTCTAAATGACATTTATCTTTGATGGTATACGGTAATGGGCCACATTGAATATGGAGACAGAAATTGCAGGGAGGACAACGGAGTATCCAGGAACCATAGCTCTTTTTTTTTTCGATCGGTATCCCGTTACCACAGCTCATGCCACAGGCGTTGCAATTAACTTCAATTCCTATATTCTCGACCAACAAGAGAAGGTGTTCGTGACCTTCATATTTTACAGCGGAAGCTTTTCCAACGCATTTATCAACATGCAAATTAAAATTACACACTTTGCATCTGTAAGAAAAGCCATCGCAAGGGTTGCAGCATAAGTAGCACCGAGATCCTACTTGGGTTGCAGATTCATGAAGGTATAGAGGGTGTGATAGGTGAAGGGGGTCATCGATCTTCGGAGAATACTGAGCACAGAGTATGTGGCGTGAGATTTCACATTTGCGGCAAACATAGGTTGGTCCATCGCAGTATTTCCTACATGCAGAGCAATAAACTTGGTCAATTTCACTTAAATCCTCAACGCGAAAGGGATGTGGATGGCTGAAATGCTTAATCTGCTTTTTGTCTTCGGATTCTAGGCTGGTCAATAGAGCGCATTCAACATCAATAAACACTCCGCAAGGCTCACAATGGTAACATATACCCCGAATACATTTGCCACAATCGTTGCAGATAAAGTAATTTGGCCGAGTACGCAAGGCGAGAGAACATGAGTGAGCATGGCAATTTGAGATTTTGTCTGGGTACTTGAACTCAGCACATGGTTGGTGAAGAAAGATGCCGCAGCGACTGACACAGCGATAGCAAGGACCCAAGCAATATTCCCCACACGCAAGGCATTTAACAGGGGGACTAACTTCGATTTCCACCTCCTCAACGAGTTCCAGAGGATGCTCGTCGGTAAAGTGCTGTAGTTGCTTACGGCCTTGTTCATCAGTCATTGTGCAACATTTCTCTCAGATCTGTAACAAACTTGGTTATAATAAGATCGATATAACATACTTTAGTTATGATAAGATAAACAAGTTCTTATGTATTTCAGTTAGGCCTTCAAATGTATATTCAAGATCTACCTCATCTATACTTAGTGATTTAGGGATGATAAATAATAGTGGGGGGTCGGCGGGGGCTGCTTTCTTTTACCTTTCACGAAAAGTCTCGGGAACCGGCAATTGCTTGTAAGATTCGCTGATGTATCTGACCCCGATAATACTGAGCTATAGATCGTTGCCTTGAATGGCTACAGTCTTCACGTACTCTGAGAAATACAGCATTTTTTAACTCTGTCCTAGGGCATTGAACGCGGAAAGCATCGGCCATGGCATTTTCACCTTGTGTCCAAAAGTATGAGATATTAGCCAGAAAACAGAATACAACTCGGTAACAGGAACTGCATGTGCGATGTTTCAAACAAAAAGGGTTGAATGCAAAAGCTGCTTGAGTTTTATATGGTTCTCCATGTGATGTTACAGCATTCTAAGTTTTTTTCCTAAGAAATTCTAAATTATTTATCTAAATTTAGATTTTATTGACCAACGAATGAATAATCACAAAATTACTGTTCATTTATAGTTTATTTGTGAATGAATAAAGAATGAACAATGGACGAACGTCGAACAGTAATAATTTTAGGTGTATGGTTATATACCTATGCAAGTCTCCCGTGTCCCAGTCACTTTCTTTTTCCATGTTTTATACAAAATTATTTATTTTATGTCTTGAAAAAATTCATATAACCATTTGAATTGACTTTCCTAATTTAAAATAATTCCAAACAATTTTAACAAGAGAAATGTTACAGCATAAAAAGATTAATGAAAATAAATTCATAAAATACTGTAACTTTTTGTAATACATTATATTTACTTTTTAATAAAAATAAATAAATTGACAATCTGATATATCACATCAATCTGTATAAATTTGTATGTTCAATTTTATAAAATCTGTTTGTTATTAAAATATTATCTTTCAACAAAAATACAAAAAAAAAAAACCTTCCACAAAAATTTATCTCTCAAAATATTTTTTTCTATAAACACAGTAAAAACTCATAAATTGTGTTCTATATTATTCTATAGAATACAAGTTTCATATATATTTTATTCCAAAAAATATCATCTTAATTTCAAAAATTTTTAAAAAATAATTCTTAGAACACTGGTATTAGCTTTGTTAAATGTCAATAAAAGTCATAGTTTAATTAATGTAACTCAAATTTGGTCTACATTAAATTAATCAAATTAAAATCATCCACAATATTAGGTACACAAGTTATGACTGTAGTAAAGTAATAAGTATTTATTATTATTTTCTACACGTTCTTACATTTCAGCAGGTATGTCTGCCATTTCTTCTGTCTATCCATTTACATTTCAGCATCCATTGAAGTTTGATTGATGGGAAATTGCATTAATGCAATGCGGTGCTAAGTAGCAATCATAAATTTGTTTATAAATTGTTGGATTGTGAAAGTAATAGTACGATTTGTTGCCCAATTAGAAATATTAATTTTATAAATTGTCAAAATAAAAATAAAAATAATTGTTGAAAATTTTTTGGGAGAGTTGGAAATTATTAAAATTAAAATTAAAAAATAGATTAAGAAATAATAATATTTTACTATAAAAGAGAATGAAATGATTAATCTAATATAAATTTTAAATAACTAGTATAAAATAAATAAATAAATTACATAATAACTAAATATTAACTTTAACACAGCGAATCCAACGTAGCATTAGGTGCGACTTGCGAGCAAGTCCGACCATCTCCTCTATTGCTGGTGAAATTCAACTATGTAAACGAGGTTTAGGAGTGATTTGAATTACGCTCAGTTTAAATGGACGAATATGGTTTATGAATAGTAAAATAAAAATTAAATTATTTATTATATTTTATGTAAAAATGTAAAAAAAATTATTTTTAAATTTTAAAAAAATTAAATTATTTATTATATTTTATATAAAAATTAAAATAAATTATAATAATAAATTAAAATAAATCGAAGTAATCTAAACGGAATAATTAAAATAAAGAGAAACTATACATCATCTTACAGCCGGCACACACTTCACATAAATTTTTTTTTTTACACGCAGTGCATTGAGCGTACGGCAGATGTAAGCTGCAGCAAACATTTTTTTTAAAATAAATCATAACGGCTCGAAGCCTCGAACTAAACAAAACCAAAATTGGGACTATGTACTGACACGTGTCGGTTAACCGAGTAGGAAAGTCAATAGATTGAATGAGTGCTCGGTAGTAATTGATTAGATTTAGACAATAAAGAAGAAGGCCTGTTTGGTTTGATGTGACGTGACAAGACAGGACAGGTCAGGATGGTAGGGCCCTCTCAGCACTGTGTGCACGTTATTCCTGCTCCATTTTCTTTCCCTTATCGTGCGCCCCTTCCTTGCTAAGATGTGCTGTGTGCGCCGTAATCCCCTGAAGTTCGTACATTGCTCACACTCATTTGTGCTTATATTACTTTCCAGATTTCTTTGCTTTTGGAGAGGTTGTATTTGAATGTTAAGGATGAATTTGGTTGTCAAATTCATCTCAACTCATTTCAACTCATCATTATAATTTTTTAAAATTTTAATACAAAATATAATAAATAATTTAATTTTTTCAAATCTCAAAATAATAATAATATTAAAAAATAATATTCTAACAATATTTTATCATCTCAACTCACTCCAACTTAACTCACTCCAACATCCAAACACACCTTAAGTGAGTTTGAGTTAAGATAATAAAATATTGTTAGAATATTATTTTTTAATATTATTATTATTTTAGGATTTGAAAAAGTTAAATTATTTATTATATTTTATATTGAGATTTAAAAAAATTATAATGATAAATTGAAATGAGTTGAGATGAATTTAGTAACTAAACTCATCCTAATTTTATCAATTTATTTTTAAAAAAATCTATTCATTATCGTTACAGCACGATACACATGATTATTTTATTTTATATTTTTTTTTATCAAATATACAGTATATACATAATGACAATAATAATTCAATTAATTTTAAAAAAATAAAAAAAAATAAAAATAAATGTAATGTTTGCATGGAAAGTAACGTGTGGAAATGAGAAGTAATCAAACTCATTTATTTATTAAATTTATAATTTTTTAAAGGATTTAATGCGACACGCCTCTTGCAAAAAAAATTTGAATACAATCTTTTAGAAAAAATAAAAAAAATAAATATGAAACTTGAAAAATAAGAAATAAAAAATTAACATACAGTCTGACTAATGAGTTGAGATGAGATGAATTGAGATAAAAGTTTATAGTTTAATAAAATATTGTTATAATACTATTTTTTAATATTATTATTATTATGGAATTTAAAAATATTGAATTGTTTATTATATTTTATGTAAAAAATTTTAAAAAAATTATAATAATGAAATAAGATGAAAGATTTATTATATCAAACAGAGCCTAAAATATAATAAAAAAGAATATTGAAACATGCCTAGGTGGGACGATGAGCTCGGTGAAGCTGCTGTTGTGAGAGACATTGGAAGAGCTTGTAGAAAAGAGTATGTGAACACAATTGTTACTAGGAAACCTCTATAACAAGGTTAAATAGGATAGCATCTAAGCATTCTCATTCATTTCTCTAAACCTTCTAAATTTCTAAATTTTATAGAATAAGTTTAACTTTTTGACAAAAGTATTTCTCCATTCGGTTCCCTATTGTAAAGAAAAGTTTTAAGATATAAACAGATAAAATAAATTTTTATTTCAATCATCTACATTTTTTTTTATACTCATATTTGTTATAACTGAAATTTGAAAAAAATATCACCATTGAGATGATCCATTTTTTTTTAATTGACCATTTGTGAAAATATGATTTTTTTTTCTAATTATTATTATTACAAAATCACTGATTTTAAAAATATTATTATTTAGAGAGATGAGTAATTTAAAAAAATCTTTACATATGAAAAATTGAAAATATGGATAAAAAATAATGAAATAATTACGAAAATGAGAAAAAAAAAACGTTAAAAAGTTTTCTTCCAATCATTAACGAAAAGACAAAAAAAGAGTAGTTAAATATGTACAAATAAAGGAGTAAAAAAATAATAAAGAAATAAAAGAAAAAAGATAATTTTAATTGAATAGATAAAGAATAAGGAGTGAGATGTATGAGGTTTCTGAAAAATGAGTAAAATTTAAGAGAAAATTTTAGGAAGTGTATTTTTTAACCAAATTATAAGAAAATTTATAAAGAAACCAATAAGAATGCTCTAAAGAAAACCTATATAAGAAGGTTAAAGAGTATGTGAACACAATTATTATAAGATATTTTTAAATTATTTTATTATTATTTATACATTATTCATAAATTATTTTACTATTATTTACATATATTTGGAAATATTTTGGTATCCCAACCAACCCTAATACATATGGATTAAACAAAAATATTTCATTCAACTTTTTTAATATAAATATATATATCTGCGCCTCAAGAGGCGCTTATACTTAAAAGTGGCTATGTATGTACTGTTTATTACTGTTGATGTCACTGTTCATCAACAGTAATGAACAGTGTAGAGGTTTTTTTTTTTTTTTTTTTTTTTTTTTTTTTTTTTTTTTTTTTTTTTTTTTTTTTTTTTTTTTTTTTTTTTTTTTTTTTTTTTTTTTTTTTTTTTTTTTTTTTTTTTCGCATGTTTTTTTCTGCAAGTATTTATATTACTTCTTTCTCTTTAAATAGACTTTTTTTTGTATTCATCTAAAGAGTAAAATAAATTATTACTTCTATCAAATGCTTGCTTTATAGTTGGATTGTTATGTAATTCTTATTTATAATTCTTGAATTTTTAGTGATTGTATTAGAATTTGTAAAAGTAAGTACATATAATTGAATTGATTGGATCAAATTTGTGTGATAAGTATTTTTTAGATTTTTATTTAAGTTATTTAGACTTTTATAGAGTAATACTAAATATTGATTTAAACTAACATAAAATAGATAATTAAAATACTAATTTTTTATCATTAAATAAATAATAAAATTTTACTGTACATTTTTAAGCAAAAAAAATTATCTAATTAATTTGAATTTTTAATATATTTTAAATTTCATAATAAATTATGAACATAAATAAATAATAATTTTATTCTTATACATTAGACTATTTTAATATTTGAAATTATATTTATTTTTTTCTTCAATTTGACAGATGTGACAAATGTACTTTTTTTATCAATTAGAAAATCTTACGACATACAGGATTTTACATAAGTACTACTAATTTCAAAATAACCAAGCCATTTATAAAATACTAATATTTCATCATTAAATAAATAATGAAATTTTGTTAAATATTTTTAAAAAAGTATAACTATATAAATAATTAGAGTTTTAACATAATTTAAATATGATAATATTCTTAATTAACTAAAGAGAACTGCTACAACTAATAAAAAAGTAACCTGAAAATATGTCATGAATATGTATTTCATTTTTTTATTTTTCTTTTCTTTTTTTCATGTATTTTTTTAATCATCATAAACATTTTTAAAAAAATAAAAAATTTACAACATCATTGGGTCAGGAGGGAATTGACAATCTATCTCTTCCCAAACAAAATTATTAAGTTCGAGGAAGAGATTAATAGATTCTTAAGTTTTCAGAAATTTTTATATATTTTTTAAAATATTATTTAAATATAAAATATTTTTTAATTTGTTAATCTAGTCATTACAATTTTCTTAAATGTAAATTTTTTAAATTTTAAAACAAAAACTACATTAAAAAATTATTTTTCAATAATATTTTAACTTTTATAATATTTTTATTTTAACTTTTTTTCTCTCATTTTCTAAAATCAAATAAAACATCTTAATCCAAATAATTTTATATATTACTATTCACAAACCATGTCACTACTATTAATACATCGATCCAAATCATATCTAAGGATATGATGTCTACATGTGTTGTTTTTTGAAGGACGAGGCTGCTGCTGGTACATTAAAATTTTTAAGATTTAAATCCAACCCTTCATTTTACCACTTCTCATTTTTTTTTCTTCGGTTGGATTGCTTCGATTTATGCAGTGAAGTACTATCACTATCACAAAAATTCTCCATATCTCTTTTCACTTGTTAAGTGCAGAAATTGAGTTCATAAAAAATTCTCTATATACTACTTATTTTACTTATGATTACGTTTTTTTTTTTTAACCCAAAATATATTTATATTTTACAAAATAAGTTATTTTTCAACTGGGCAAATGTGCCTCGCACATTGCCCAACCGCTAGTATATATATATATATATATAAATTAGAAATATTTTATATAGAGGGGACGGGCGGATGGTATTCGAACCCGTTATGCATATAGGGCAAATGGGGGCGATTTCTCGCCCACCTTATGTCTTCACAGTGTGTGCATATATATATATATATATATATATATATATATATCAAAGTGTTAGTGAGGGAGTTAAATTATTAATCATTGTTTAAGTTTTTCACAAATAATTAATTAATACCTTTAAGATTTTAGCGAGTTATGATAACAATTTTAGTTATTTAGTAACTATGATAGGATGAGAATACTATTCCATCTTATTTAAAATTAAATAATAATTTAAAAAGTCTTATGAAAGATATTATATTTTCCTTCCCTCCACCTAATTTCCCTGATTCATTTAATAACATTTAAACGTACGTAACATTGTAAACTCCATATCCATATAACATCTAAGGATAATTTAATAAATTAAATTACATATATTTTACTGTTGTTGCACAAATATATTAGTCTTTAGGAATTATACATATAATAATTGGCTTTTTTTCTCATTTTTTTTTTAGAAGAGCCGAAGATCACATGTCTATTTGTGACCCCGTCCCAATTTTATTGATCTACCCTCACTTGTGGCAAAAGAAAACCACGGTTACAACCCGAGGTCTGGGGGCTACAAATATTATAATAAAAACCAAAACTCCAGCATCAAAAAAATCAAATAAGTTCAACCACAATACAAATGCCTAAAAAAAAAAAACCTTCAAATCAACAACCTGCAAGAAAAATCTGCACGAACATAGAGTAAGAAATGAAATGATCAAATGCAAAAAAGACATACCTCTAGTAAGACCAGCGCACATATCTCTCTCTCAACTACTTTGAATTTTTCGTATGTAAGGGAGTCCCCCTCTATCCAGCCTAATGTTCCCTCTAATGGAAGGAGGCAACTCAAGAAGAGAAAACCATGAGTCCGTAAGACCATTAGCACCCATTTTAGTTAAGCTATCCGCAACCGAGTTACATTCTCTATAACAGTGAAAAAATGAAACATTAAGCCCAATTAGTTGCCTCTGAATTTCATCCCAATAATCTTCCATATATCACAAGCCACATCTCTGATTCTTTAACCAGTTTAGCATTAACATGGAATCAAGTTCAATCTTCACAAATAAAAAACCCAGCAAGCCAATATATCGAAGCCTATGAAATAAACCCATCAACTCTGCATAATTGTTCGAATGATGCCCTGTGGCTATTGCAAACCCACAAACCAGATCACATTTTTCATCTCAAACAATGCCTCCTGCACCCGAAGGGCCCGGATTACCTAGAGAATGACCATCAACATTCAGCTTGACCCAACCTTGCTTAGAATGCTTCCACTTGATTGGTATGACAATCTATTTCCTCATGACATTTAAAGGCATATTAAAACATTTTAAAATACCTTTATCATGCCGATTGAGCAAATTAACATATTTTAGTCCAACTGCAATCTAATAAACCCAATATTTTATGGTACACCAAATCTGTTGGACCGATTCTATTACCCCTTCCATCCTGGCCTTACAGCGGCGCCCCCATAACCACCAAGTAATGATCGTCGAAAGAAGTCCCAACAGTTGACTAGGGTGATTAGAATTCTTAGCCCACCTATACCAACACTCCACCCTCTATCTCCACGAGCAGCCTTCCAACCAAGGAACTCCAAGAACCACCAAACAGATACGCCAAATTTTTTTAGCAAAATCTCCTCATGCAAAAATATGATTAAGGTCTTCATAAGTATAACTGGAATAACAATCACAGCGGGAAGCAATAGGAATACCAATTATGCAGATTCTGTCATCCACAGGAAAACAATCATGTATGTCCTTTTACATAGTGATCGGAATTTTTTTTGGAAGAGCAGAACGCCAAACCCATTTTGCCCAAGGGAAATCTGGACCCCTCAAACGAATATAATTCTAAGCACTCTTAGTAGAGAAATCTCCGTCATCATTAGGGAGCCATATCAATATATCTTTCCCATGTTTAACCCTACCCAGCTGCAAAATAATGTCTTCAGCTTTTTTACGACCAACCAACCGAGCAAAAATCTCCATATTCCAACCCAACCCAATTTTACAATCTTCCAACTTAAGATTTGTCATATCTGAAATCTGAATATTATCACAAAGAGGGACATCATCAGCCAACTTATCATGCCAAAAAAGGAGCTTACCCTCCCAAACTTTCCATTTAGAATTAGCTTGCACTAAAGGAATACTTTGCAAGATCGTCTTCCAAAAAATAGACCCTTTTTAGAATTCACCATAGAAATATGTCTATCACCAACATATTTAGCATGAAAAAAATTAGACCAAAGAGATGTACCTTGCATCAGGTTCCAAGCTAACTTCATATAAAGAGATGTTTGCATTTCTTGCAGACTCCGAATACCCATCCCATCTTCCGAGACAGGCTTACAAATACCCACCCAAGAACGCCAATTTTTCTTAGCTTTACCATCTTTCACACCCCAGAAAAAGGTACGGATGATTCTTTGAAGTTTCTCAAGAACAACTTTAGGCATCCTTAAGATAGAAAGGTTATGAACGGGAATACTTTGAAGCACATGTTTAATGAGAATCAGATGCGCCCCACTGGATAACATTCTGGCTTGCCATCCGTCCAATCTGGATTGAACTTTAGCAATCAAGTCATCAAAATGAGCTATTTTCAGTCTTCCTGAAATAATAGGAACTCCCAGATATTTAAAAGGGAAAGTCCTTTCTGTAAAACCCGTGAAGCGAAGAAGAGCCCGACGTCTAGAGATAGAAACCTGCGAAGAGAAAAATATAGAGGACTTGTTTTTGCTAACAACTTGCCCCGACCATTGTTCGTACATCTTCAACACATCAGAAATAGCTTTTAATGAAGCTTTGCCTCCAATACACAATAGCACCATATCATCCGCAAAGAGCAAATGAGAAATAAGGGGGGTACCCCTCGGATGGTAAAACGGAGTGATCTTGCCCATTTCCACCTGTTTTGTTATCATCCTCGTAAAAATTTCCTCAACAAGAATAAATAAATAAGGAGAGATAAGGTCACCTTGCCTCAACCGTCGACCTCCTTTAAAAAAACCTTTGGGTACCTCGTTCATGACCACAGAGAACCAAGGATTAATGATGCATAGTTGAATCAACATGCAATAAATTCTGAGAACCCGGAAGCTTTAAGAACTTGCAAAAGAAAATATCAGTCCACACTATCATAGGCCTTAGCCATGTCAATATTCAAAGCTACATTTCCACCATGTGCCAGTTTGTTAATAGAATGGATCATTTCTTGCATAACACTAATATTCTCAAATATGCTTCGACCCAGGAAGAAAAGCTCTTTATTCAGGAGAAATAATTTTTGCCAGCATGGGGGAGAGGCGATTAACCATAATTTTAGTGCACATTTTGTAAAACACGTTACACAGGCTAATTGGCCTAAACTTATCAAAACTTGTCGGATTATCCATTTTCGGAATTAAAACTAAGAAAGTAGCATTAAAAAACCTCGGAAGATTCTTACCTCGAAAAAAACTCCGCCACCGCATTAACAACCTCATTGCCCACTATGTGCCAACAAGATCAATAGAATCCCGATCCAAACCCTTTAGGACCTAGACTACTATCTTTTGGAATGGAACAAAAAGCATCATAAACTTCCTGGGATGAAATAGTACGTGAAAGAAAGTCATTTTCACCCCGTGAAATAATTGGTTGGACCAAACCCCGCAGGATCGGCTCTTCACAGCAAGAAGCAACCTCTAGGAATTGTGAGAAATAAGAAATAGCCTCTTCATGAATCTGCTCTAGTGAGGAAAGAATAGTATTGTCTGCAAGCTTTATATATCTTTCACTTCTTGATAATTACGACGACTGACCACACAGAAGAACATAGAGGTCGTTTCGCTCTTCTGAATCCAACATTGTTTAGCTTGTTGGGTTAAGCGTTTTTCTTTCCTATACAACCAAACTGAAAGCTCCAATTGTGATACCACGAGATCATCCTCTACATCTTTTATGTATTTAGATTGCAACCTGGCCTCCAAACCCTTTATCTGAGTTTCAAGCGCCGATATATGGATTTCTGTCCTCCCAAAAATGTGCTTGTTCCACTCTCTCAATGTGATTTTGAGTCTTTTAAGTTTAGTCATAAGCAAAATGTAAACTTGAGCCCCCAACAACATCCCCATTCCAAGAGTTCGAAACACAGTAAAAAAATTGGGCATGAGATACCCACATTTACTGAAATTTAAAAGAAGGATAGTCATAAGTAACAAACTGATTCTCCAACGAAATCAACATTGGTGCATGATCAGAAGAAGTACGCTCCAAGTATTCCAATTTAACAGCCGGAAAAATATCAAGAGCCGCTATATTAAGAAAACAACGATCAAGTCTCGCCTAGTGCCTAGATCTTCCAGAGTGACCATTACACCAGGACAGAATTCCCGCAAAAAGGCATATCAAGTAGACCACAAGAACCCACCCAATCATTAAACTCCTCCATAGCCAAAGCCAATCTTGGTCGGCCCCCTCTGCGCTCCGAATAATTCCTGATAATATTTAGATCTCCCATCATCATCTATGGTAACTGGTGAATATTAGCTGCATCAAAGAATCCCACAGTCTTCTACGCTCCAAATAGGAGCATTTCACATATACAAATGTAAATCGGACAACATTCAGATTATCAATATGAACTGTCAAGAATTGATCTCCCATATACTCAACAACATGATTTAATTCCTGAACCCAAAACATCCATAACTTACCTCCGTCATCAACATTAGAGCAACAACAGTCAAATCGCAAACGATCACGCCACAAATCTAAACGGGAATTACTTACCATTGGCTCAGCAATAACAAGAATTTTAGGAAGAATTTTTTATACCAATTTTTTAAGACGCTTTCTCGACTTTCCAATCCCCTGAGCATTCCAATACAAGAAAGATGTCTTCATAAATTAAGTAGGGCAGACTTATTTACAACCCTAACCTCTTAACTTAATACCTTTCCCCTTCCATTTCTTGTTCAAATGAGAATCTGAATTCGAGGCCACAAGATTGTCTTTAGCTAAGTGTTCTAAAGCCCCTTCTGAATTTGAATATGAGCAAGTGTGACCATCTGGGCAATAATTCATACGTTCAACCTCCTCACAAACTGGATCACATCCTTCCTGGGTAGAGACTTCATCTAGCGTCCGTCGATCATGGCCTTCTGTATGTATATCCTCCATAAAGCGTGAGCCCAGTTTGCAAACCTGTCATATCAGAAATAAGACCCATTGCCAACTCTTCTTGGACTATATCCAAACACAAACCATCATTTTCTTCTAATGGCTCAGGTGCCACCAAGTTCCCCTCCTTAAGAACCACCACCTCGGTAACAGCTAGTTCTGCATCAATTGATATACCATGCCCAACTTGGTCAATAACTGGACTGCCCCTAGTCAGCAACTGAGTTGTGGAACCAAGCTCTCAGTCGTTAACAGCCTCTTCCTGCTCTAGTGTTGGAACAACTTTAGTTTCTCTGCCATTAACAACATTCATTCGGTCTGTTTCCGAACTCTTCAATACTTGAACATTTGGAATAAATTCCTCCTCATTCAACGGCCTCTCTCCCACCTTTCTAGTTTCACCCTTCTGAACAAGACTCCCACCCTTGGTTTCCTTGATAACCCAGGCCTGTTCCATCGTTGCCTTTTGTTTTAGTTCCTTCAACTTCACATTCCATTTCTTGCCTGCACCTTTACAAGTCTTGGAATTATGGCCTTGAACATGACAACTTGGACAGTTTGCCGGCAATGTCTCAAACTCAAGAATTTGATAAAGATTTCGAGGATTTCGGGTGGTACCAATCCACAAAGCCTGAATAGGCTCTTTAGAAATATTCATCTCTAAACAGAGTCTTGCGCAGTCTGTACGAGTAGCGCATCGAGTGGGATTGTCTCGCTTTAGAAATCTTCCAATTGGAGCCGTAATGCTGCAAAGGAAATACTCGTGATAATCATTTGCTGGAAGACCCGGCAGCGTGATCCACACCTGCACACAGACAGGTTCTTGGTCTTCTTGGAATTCAATAGTCCGATGAAATACTCCATATGGTACTCCATTGATTTCACAATTCTCACGAGCGAATGCCTTAACAAAATCTTCCTCCAAAGCCAGTCGCACGAATACGTTCCGTGGCCTACTCATGGATGAAACAATCGGTTGGTTCGACAGACCCCATCTGGCTCTGATGAATGCTCTTATGGAATCAAGAGAGGGTCTTTGTCAAAGGAATTTCAATACTAGGGAGCATTGAAAAGGTATAGTCGAGCGGTTTGCTTCATTTTTAGAGAAGACAATATAGACCTCTCCATCAACAATTTTGTGAGAGCGGAAGGGTACCATGACTTCAGGGATGAGTTGAGGGGTCTCCAAGACCATGTCTGCAAAGGATCTGACAGCCACCAAAATGGCCTGATGGCCTTCGATGGCAGCCATGCAGAGCCCCAATCGCTCACGTAGATTGGAGCGTTTCTTGGAGATTCCCAACGTAGATCATCAAGTATATATTTAATTAGTGACTTGACTTCATTAACGTAATACATACTCTGCATGAACGTGGTAGCCGCATGCATACATGGGCCCTATCAAGAGATTTATCTGAATTTTGCTAGCTTGTTCTAATTGAATAATCAAACAAATTTGGACCATTGCTCGATTTGTGTGTTTCATCCTTGCGCAGGAACCATGCTAATCTTTTCTGTATTATTCCAATTATATCAGATGCTCCAATTTTGATCCCTAAGCCAAAATAGCTCCCAAAACATATATGGCTTGAAGATGGTTTATAAAAAGATGATCTTTTGGTGACCTACCATCCACATGTACAGCTCCACAAGGCATAGTTCGTTTTCATAAGTTTCCTCAATTCATTTCATTTGATCTAATTATTATAATATTTTTAAATTTTCACACAAAATAAAATAAACAATTCAATTTTTTCAAATTTTAAAGTAAAAATATTATTAAAAAAATATATTCTAACAATATTTTATTTAAATTTTAATTTTAATCTCAACTCATCTTATCTTATATGCGAAAACAAATGAGGCTAGTCGAATTATTTATTGCTTGCTATCTTTTTACGTTATTCCTAATTTTAACCAAAGATAAGAGAGAGAGAGTATAGAGTCGTTTAAATAGTGAGTTGAGATAAAAGTAAAATAAAATATTCTTAAAATATTTTTTCAAAAGTTTCAATATTTGTCATTGTTCAACAGTGGGCATTGTTCAACAATGCAGGTCAAGATCGCATGTCTCGGGCTCATAGCGGTAGTAAAAGTCATTGCGACTCTACGTAGCTTAAGAGGATGTGGATGAAAGGGATTTTTGAACTTTCTCAGCAACCCTGCGCATGATTTGTGCAGATAGAACGAGCATCTGATGCGCCCATAGAGTGGAAGAGTGCAGATTGTGTTGCACCCTATGCATCTAATCTTGTTCATGTAATCGCTTCTAACTTTTTCCTCACTTTCAAGAAGGGTCAACGGGGTGCTCGGGATGATTGAAATGATTAAACGCTTTATCTCGCTTCGAATTGTTTTCCTCAGAGCAGGGTAGTATTCTTTGGGTTTTATAACAGTGAATGATTGATATTGAGAAGTACTCGACAAGCCACGTCGTTTTAAATCAAATACACACACTTAGGGCAGGTTTGGGGGTGAGATGAGAATTTTGTGTTTTGTTTTAGTATTTAAAATATTATGTTTTAGTATTATTATTGTGTTGAAATTTGAAAAAGTTGAATTGAGATTTGAAAAAGTTGAATTGTTTATTATATTTTGTATGTAAATTTGAAAAATATGTAATGATGAGATGAGATGAGATGAGAATTTTGTATCTCATCCCATCACCACATGGGAATAAGAAGAAAATTTTTGTGAAAGCACAAGAATCTACAAGAAAAGATGTCGAGCGTGCATTCGATGTACTTCAATAACGATTTGCAATCATTCGTGGACCTTCCCGAATGTTCAAAGTCAATGAACTAAAAAATATAATGAAAGCATGTGTTATTCTACCTAATATGATCATTGAAGACGAGCGTGATGATAGTGAGGATTATGACATTGAGTATGATCAACTTGATGATGAAGTTTCGGAACTGTCGCGCAATCATACAACTGAGTTTACGGACTTCATCCAACGTCATCATCATATTAGAAATAGCTCGGCACATCATCAACTCCAAGTAGATCTAATTGAACACCAATGGTTACTATTTTCCCAATAGTAGACAAGTCGCATAATCTTTGATTTATTTTTCCCGCCATTTTAGTAGTGATAATATTTGAGTTAATTACGGTAATTTCGTATTTCCTTCATATTAGTAGTGGTTATATTTGAGCGTGCATTTGTAATAGTTCCTGAAATTGTAATGACCAATTTCCTTGTTTGACATTTAAATTTAGACAATCAAAATAAAAATTAAACTATCTTAGTATAAATAATATTGTCATACATATTTGTTTGAAATAGAAAATAAAGAAATAAACTGTGAAAAAATTCCTAATTTTTTATCAATCCAAATGTGCAAGATCGTTAAGTCTCGCCATGATTTCACTTTGCAGGTCCTCGAAATATAACCGCTGCAGTGTTGGCATGGCACTAACGTCCATTATCATAATGCACTGATCCGCTTTCTTCTTGGCGAGCTCTACTTTCTCTGACTCCAACCTCAATCTTTCATCTTCTTGATGGATTTTATTTAGCTCTTTTTCCTTGTCAATTTCCATCTTCTCAGCCTCTCACCTCAGTCTTTCATCCTCTTGACGGATTTCATTTACCTATTTTTTCTTGTCATATTCCATCTTCTCGGCCTTGAGGCAATAAAACTCTTTCTCCTGAGCATGTGACTCCTCCACAAGGGTATACTTCAGCCTGCTGAGCACAACAATCTCCTTTTCTGCCATGTCTTTGGCCTTTTGTTTTTCTTTCTTAGCTTTCATTCCCATTGGTTGGTCCAATTCGATCATGTCATTATCCCTCACATTATTCGGCGCGAGATAAAACCTGAATCTACCGTCTCAGCGCTTGAACATCGAGTCGGGGTAGGGAATGGGGACATCGTCTTCCTTCGCTTTGGATCCTCCTTTGTTGAACACCAAATCCATTTAGGTTGGTCCTTCAACAAGTGCAAAAAATGCTCGAACTGGAATAAACATTTCTCTAGTGATTGGTACATAATCTTCGCCTTGTCATACTAACATGTAAACAAAATAATGACATGTTAATACAAAGTGAAAAAAAAAACTAATTATTCGTAACTCAAGTACGAGTATGGATATTTACCTTGTCTTGCTCGGTCATACCACTTTGATTCAAGCCTTCAACCTGGGTTAGTTTGGTAAAAAATTTGTTTATCGCCTTTTGAATAACTGACCATCGATGTATTAAAGACTGTTGTCCTGTTATTTGTGGTTTCTTTAAATTGCTCGAAGTATTCAAAATTTTTTTTTTTTCAAAGTTGTGAGTGTTTTTGGTCTGTTCCCTGGACGGCATCAAGGCTACAATCAAACCATACGGAAACAAGTAACTTGTCTTCTTCGGGGTGAAGTTCACACCCTAATTGATTTCCTAACTCCGATAGGATTGTTATGAGGTAGGGGTGGAGAGTCATCAAATAGGAGAGTTTCCACTTTGCCCACCGCAAGTGGAATCTAGTTGAGGATCTTGACTTAGGAGGTTGGTGAAGTACATATGGCCAGGGTCTTGTGAATCCATATCTAAAAATGCATTGAAATGTTAGACACGTAACTATGAAGTTTGGGATTTTTCCATCGTTGGCTCAAGAACCGAATGTTGACAACATCAAATGGCTGCAAAACCATCACCCAAACCTCCATTGCCTTTTTTGAAAAGTATCAGAAACTGCAATATAACAATCCGAGTGGGAATTACCCCGCCATATCTGATGGTGTCCAAGGTTCACACTTGTGAATTAACCCGCACTATAACACCATCATCACAGCCTAATAACAGTCCCCTCCCCTTAGAGATACGAATACACTGCAAAGAAACCCAACAACACAACACAACACAAATTACCCATAGAAAGAGCAATAATACATAATTGGTTTTAAGAACATAAAATTACATTTTTTAGGATATCATGAAATTTACATAATTGGTTTAAGGAACCCATGAAATTTACCCATAATTTCCTTTTTTCAATTTATAGTAAAATGTATGCACATTATACCTCAAGGAAGAAAAGAAAATCGCAAATAGGGTTCGAAAGATGGTAGTATGCTAATGAATAAACAACTTCCGTAGGAGGTTCCTTAAAACATAAACTGAAATAAAAGTGAAAACTCTATATCTAATATGAGACTTCAAACCAAATGAATTATTATAAGAGAACCACTTCAAGTGAGTTTTCCTCATTCAAGTTTAGCCCGAATCTTTATTAAAAAAATCTTTGATTTTGTAATTTGTTATCTTACAAAGTTCCTAAGTGTAAATACGTATCTTTTCTTTTTAGATGTCCGATTTACTTTTGTGACTTTGTCAATTCAACCAATTTCTTATTCTTTTCCATTCTCCACAATCATGATTTTGATCAGGAAATATTAAGTTCTCGGTTGAAGAGAAAAAAATGAGCAAACTTATACTGGATTTAAGCAAACAAACTCGAGAGCAAACAATAACTCCCAAAGCATAGAGTGTAATAAGAAAGTTCTACTAAAAAAAAAATCACGAGCACTACAGTCCATGAAGGAAAATGAGAGACAAATCAAATTGGATTTTCGCAGCAACCAAACAACAGAGAGAAAAATGAGACCAAAATTGGAAATATCAGCTTTGACCGCAACGCACAAAACAAATTTCACAACTACATAAGTCCGAAAGTCACATTTCATAGTAAGTGAAAGAAAAAACATCTATATAGAGTAATTTAAAAAAAAATCTATGAAAATCAAAATTTTCTCGGCAGCCAAACACTCAACATAGTAACCAAAATACAGACAAATCAATGGCAACGCAAGGTCAAAATGAGAACCGGTTTTCATCTATACAAAGCCCAAAATGAGAATGACTAAAGGAGAGTGACCAAAAATTCAGCAAAATTGAATCAATCTGAAAGCAAAGAAATATTCTCGACAGCCAAATAGCGAAGAGATCGCAGATGCAGAGCACCAAATTGATTTACCTCCATTGCATACTTACTTTGATCATGGCCTCGAGAGGAAGAAAAATGAGAAGAGAGAAACAGAGAATGAGAGAGGTATGAAGTGAGAATTTTTTTTTTTTTGAAAATTAGAGAGAGGGGCTGATTTGATTTGGTGTTACAAAATCAAAGTCACAAAATTTTTAAGAAATCGAAATCAAAACTTACAAAATCTGCCGATGGATAGGGGCTGTGATTGTTGGTGTTTCGAGGAATGGGTCACCGTCGAGAGAGAAGAAGACACAAAATTTTTCCACAAAATGGGAAATCCAATGGGATGAGTTTTTTACCAGAACTCTAAATTTATCCCCAAATTATAAGGATATATCCCATTTGGGGAATCCGACAGGGATGCTCGCTAGACAATTAGCCACAAAGTTACTTTTCCTATACATAAATGCTTCTAACCGGTGCATCATAAGTGTAGAACAACGGAGACCAATGGAGTAGTGCCACGTAGGGGATGCATGTTCTAGGTAGTGGAGTGCGCTGTAAAGGAACTTCAAAGATGAGTCTGAGTTCGAGACCTAACCCCCTCCCTCTCTCCCTCCCTCCTTCCCTCCCCACGCCCACCCCTCTCTCTCTCTCTCTCTCTCTCCTAACCGACGAACCCTAATCTCTCTCTTTCCTTCCCTCTCCTTCACGAATTCCCCCTCACTCTCAAATCGAACCCTAGCCTAGCTCTCCTTTACGAATCCCCCTCTCTCCTTATTCTCTTTCACGATCAATCCAATCCTAGTCTAGACCAAACCTCCTATTCCAGGCCTATAGACCCATACCGTTGCACCCACATCACACACTGTAATGTACTGTAATTTTTATTTTTTTTATATTTTTTATATTTTGTTAACATATTTAAATATTTTTAAAAATAAAAATTATAATACATTAAAATTCATTTCTTTAATCATTAAATAAAAAAATTATAAAAAATAAATATACAACCGATCAAAACAACCGGATAAAATAGGAGGAGAAACTAATATTTTCCAATAAGAATAGCGCAATGATTAAACCCATAGTAAAATGGTACAATAATGAAACCCCATACTAAAATAGTACAATGATGAAACCCCGTGCAGAGTACCATGCTACTCAGTACTCTGCAGTCTGCTGCATGATGGCCGTGACCGCTAGACATTTTGTCTTTTTTATTTTTAGATATTCTTTAAACATTTTTTTAAAACATGTATAAATAGTATGAAAGAGATAGAATAGCGAGAACTGTATTTTTTTTTGGATAATGCTACGGCCCCGCTCTTGAGTCCCGCTTCTCTTCCCGCTTGATGTGGCATGCTCCCGTAACATCTGTTTTAATATTAAATAAAACCAAATGTCAGGCATCTATTTTAATAAAAAAAAATTGTCTGAAACGCTTTATTTTTTTTTTCTTATTCTCTCCCAAAAAACTTCTTTCTTTTTTTGTCAGAACACGTCATTTCTTTTTTCTTTTTTGTTCTGGCTGAACTCTTCCCCAGCATCTTTTTTTTTTTCTTCTTCTTCTTCTCTAAGCCAGTTGGCTTTTGTTCTTCTCTCGAAAAAAAAAAAAATACCCATGGCAAGTAACAATTTCAAATACCAAAATGATTTGCAGTATTTTGAAAATTATTGAGGCCCAGTGCTTGCCTAATAGGTCTTTGGCCCGAATCACCTCCATTGATGCTTTGCAGCATTCGTCATGTGCTACACACCATTGCCAACTCTCATAATCCTGTCTGGAACTAGCACCTCAAGATTCCCCTGGCCCATTGGGTCTCCCTAGTCCCTTGTGGAGTTCTACATGGAAGACAAGGACTTCATATGTGCCAATATTGTTGGTGTTACCTTGGTCTCAGCTGAATCACATCATAGTTGACACTATTGGTTCTCATTAATCGGTTGGTATTGGAAGCCACCATCTGCATCGAGATGAGGTTCACAAAATGAGAGGATGATATGCTGAACTAGTACTGCATGTTGCCCATGCAAACCATTTTGGCATTTGAAATTGTTACTTGCCACCAGAATGGGTATTTTTTTTTCGGGAGAGAAGAATAATATACATGTTGGTGAAACCTTCATTTTCTTTGTGACAGATGGTGTGCTGTTGAACTGTTGCAAGGTCATCTTCATGGCCAAAGAAGAGTAAAAATCAAATGGAAGAAAAAGAGAAGAGAGATTGAAGTGTAGAGAAAGGAGTTTTTGTTCAGGCCACTGCAATTATTTTATGTCTCGATCGGATATCCAAGAGGTTACTTATACACCAACTATACTGCTGCTAGCTCAGAAGCTTTTGGATTAATAATGGTAACTTGAATTGGCGGAAAGGGAGTATAGCTTTGTTGAGGGTGAGCTTACTGCAAACAAAAGCCGACTGATTTAGAGAAGAAGAACAAAAAAAAAACTGAGGCTGAGTTCGCCCAGAACAAAAAAGAAATAAGCTCTTCGGGAAAAAGAAATGAAGCGTTCTGACAAAAAAGAAAGAAGTTTTTCGGAAGAGAAGAAGAAAAAAAAAATAAAGCGTTTCAGTGATTTTTTTTTATTAAAATAGATGCCTGACATTAAGGGTGTAAATTTAAACCGGAAAATCAGACCGGATCGGTTGGTCTAGTTTTGAACCGGTCCGGTCCGGAACCAGTTCCTATATTATAAAAACCGGCCAAAACCGGTCCGATTTCGATTCCGTAATTTTCGAAATCGGACCGGACCGAACTGGACCGGTTGGAAAAAATATATATATAAATTAATTTTATATATTATACAAAATATTTATATATATAAGTTTTATATATAATATATAATAATATATTAAATTTTTATATATAATATATAATTATATATCATATATGAAATAATTTCATATTATAATTTATAAATTATAACATAAAATGTTAATCTTAAATATGAACATTTGTAATTTGTTTGATCATATGTTATTAATATAATTATATATAAGATAATGTTATTATAATTTATAAAATAAAATTTTAATATTAAAAATGAAAACTTAATTGATCATATACTTTAAACATAATATATATATTAAATTATTAATAATATTTTATCATAAGAAGTAACATTTTATTATATGTTTTTTACATTTTAAAAAAAGAAAAAACCGAACCGTACTGGACCGGACCGGTTACACCCCTACCTGACATTTGGTTTTATTTAATATTAAAACAGATGTTACGGGAGCATGCCACATCAAGCGAGAAGGAGAAGCGAGACTCAAGAGCGGGGGCCGTAGCATTATCCATTTCTTTTTTCCAGTATGCTTGCCATACAAATTCTATGAGCCATCAATTGACTTTAGACATATATCCAATGGCAAGAGTACAACTTGTAGATAATTAGGCAAGTGTATAAGAAGAGGTGACATTTACCAAAACTTCACCGTTCCTTTACTCTCAAAATTATCAAACCAAGCTCCAACCAAGATTTTATCCCATCTCCCCCAAGTCTTGTTATTTGTCTTATTGGACTTGAAGCTGAGTTTCACTCTTGAAAACCAACCAAACACCAAAATGGTCGTTTTTTTCTACTTCCTATGTCTTGGTTGGAAAATGGGATGAAATTTTGCAGATAAAGTACATTAGTAAGAGGGCGATGATTATGAAGAAATGAAGACAGAACACTGAAGCTTTGCACACTGTTGCACAAAATGAGAGGTTAGGGGGGTTTTCGGAGAGAGAGAGAGGGGGTGTCTCGACAGAGTGGGTTCTCTTGTAGCGTGGCACACAAGTTTGAAGATGTAACCCTTTCGTGGCTTTCATTTATTGATTTCTATTGTTCTACACTTATAGGATATCCCGGTGAGAAGTTATTCTCTTCCCCATATGCTGTGCTACGTATGACAGTTACGATGAACAATATATAAAAAGAGAAAGTAAGAAAAACACAGATTTAAGATATTCGACAGTATGTCTACATCCACAGGAGTGAGGATTGAATTTTTACTAACTGTCAAAATATGTTTACATCATATGTATTTATACTAAGTCTAGCCGTCGTTGCGCTCCATTCCAATCGGTACGCTCCCCTCACTCCACTCCGCTTCACTTTTGACATCAGTCTACCTTTTTTGTATACGTGTTCCACTCGATATGAGCGCATACTACAATGCTATAATATACTGTTGAAGAGAAAATGATAGAACTTATTGAAAAGAAATAACGTCATCTCAAATACTGTAATACTTAAATGGAGGACATGTTGAATTCAAAAATCAGTGAACAAGTATAGCTAATACAGATTCAAATATCACCCCCGAAATACCCAATTGTAGACAATAGAGTAGACCTCGCCTTAAATCCACTAGTTTTGCATGTTTATTGGTGCCATCTCCCGAATGAAATGAGAAAGTGAAAATCATGTCACCCGATTCAGATTTGAGTATCTCTCCACATCTTGTCCTACCAATATCTTCAAAGGCAAAACCATTTATATTAAATTTTAGCATTCCAGGAGGATGACGCTGCCAACAGATTAAAACAGATTTTTAACCTTTATGTGATAGAAAGAAAGGAAGGTATCAAACGACAGAACCCGATATGACTTTATCAACATATTCAGTTATGCTAACCAATGATGAGGTTTGTTAAATAATATAGAGCACACCGGTTCTTTGCCATTATGGTAATGGCCATTTCTTGCTAACCATATCTCCTATAAAATGAGCATGGGAGTGATGGATGCAAAAATGTTTTTTTTTTTTTTTAATATAATTTTAATTTTTTTATTATTTATTTTATCCATTCTATTGCTTAAAATGATAAAAAATACATTATAGATCCAATTTGATTTCGTATTCCATCAATTTATAATAAACTTTTTTTTATCGAACTCGATAATTGGTCATATTAAAATTTTTAATTCAAATAAAATAAGAAATTCCACTATATAGTTTTGTTAGTGTATTTTTCATCAAGTAAAAGATTGATTTATTGATTGAAGAAACTTATGAGAGGATATGCAAATATTTAAAATTTTAAAAAAAGACACTTCAATTTTTCTAGAAATTAATGACTTTTGTGTTTTATAAAAGAAATATATATGAACCCATATAGATATATAAATTCATAATTTAGGAACCGAATTTTAGGTTTTTTAAACTCAAATCTTCAAGTTTTTAAATGTTAAGTTATATTCTTGGATTTCTTAGGTATGTATACTCATCTTTTTATTTTGGAGGCAAAAGTTATAGACTTAAAGAAAATATAGAAATTACTTTTTTCATACTCTTAAGAAGACTCTAGACGGGGTTAGAGGAGAATTCTCGTACTTTTAAAAGATTTCAGAGCTCACAAATTTTTTGGGATCAATATTATTTTTTACGAAAGTTTATTTAAAATTGAATAATAATTGTTAGCTCTCTTTTAGGCGGCTAGGGGGCCATGCCCCTCTCCAAGCTAAAAGTAGTTTGGTCAATGGGTGTCGGAGATTCATACGGTGGCTGAGAAGATCAACAGTCCTGCCTTGTTTGTATTTTAAACTCGTATTAATTCATCTTATCTTATTATTAAAAAAATTTTAAATTTTTATATAAAATATAATAAATAATTTATTTTTTAAAAATTTAAAATAAAAATAATATTAAAAATAATATTTTATTTAATTCATTTAAAATTACCTCTTTCCTTATTTAAATCTAAACGATATCAATAGAAAAGGCGGGATAGGTGAAAAAAAGTGCCACACCACACCACACCACAAAAGCTAGGACGAGGTAAGGGACCAGGGGATATACCTGCTCTGAGTGCTCACCCGTTTTCAGTGCCAATGTGCCATGACCCCTTCAATTTTTAAATAAATTTATTTTTTTGTATAAATAAATTAGGTTTAGCTTAATCAAAATAAATAACGCCAAAAATAATGGAATTGCCTTTTGTGAAATTTGTAAATAAACTACGATCTTATTATATTATACTAAGGCTTTGTTTGAGGTTGTGTTAAGGATAGTAAAAAATGTTTATACAACCTTAAAAGCTATTTGATGATAAAATTAAAATGTTTAGTTGTTACATATTAAAAATATTTTTCAACCTAAAAACCAGCTAAAAGCTACATTTAAAAAAAAACATTATTTTGATGTGTTTCCTCAAATATATTATTTCAAATAATGTGCAAGCAGCGAAACGTAGTTTTAATTTTAAAGAAAATTGTCAACGAGCTAAAATACTTATACAATTTTTAGATAATTATAACTTTATCATTTGATCTTATCACAGGCTTGACACTACCTTAAATGATTTTTTATATCATTTCTACTTCAATTTTTTATATTATTTTTAAATAAATATAACATATTTAAAAGTGATGTAGAAATATGGTTACTAAACAATAAATAATTTTGTTAATAATAGACATTATTATTTAAATTATACAACTAAAACTCCTAAAACTAAAAAGTTATATTAGAGCATTCCACTAATTATAAAAGTTCCTTGGCTAAACATTAGTAAAACAATTTAACTTTTGACAGAGAGAATTCTACATTCAACTGGCAATTTTTTGACATTTGAATAGTAGCTCCCTAAACATAGGAGTTACTGTTCATCCATAAATAACTTTTTGCAAATCTTCTATTTGACCAAAACATAAATTTTTTCTTCAACCATCTACACTTTCTTTTGTGTTCATATTTCTTAGAGTTGATTTCTTTTGTGTTCATATTTCTTAGAGTTGAAATTTGACAAAAATGTCACTATTGAGAAGATCTTTTTTGTTCTTTAGAAAAATTGACCATTTAGAAAACAAAAAATCTACTCAACCTCCTACTATTCATACAACCTCGACACTCTACATTATTTTTAATTTTTATTATTTTTTTCTTTTATTAAATATTTATTATATAAATAATGAATAAAAAATTTAAAATAATTTAAAAAGAATAAACTCAAAAAAAAATTTAAAAAAAATATTAAAAATTTAAAAAATTTAAAAAAGTGTGGAGTGTGGAGTGTGGTGGAGGTTGTGTAGCAAAGCTCTTTAGAAAAAGATAATAAGATAATTTTCTGTAAAGTATTATTGTTTCGAAAGTACTAATTTGAAAAATATTATTCTTTAGAGAGATAAATAATTTAAAAGAAATTTACTATATAAGACTGTTCCTCCAAGTTATAACCCAGAACTCAGATTAAGAGCATCCCCATCCGGATGCCTAAAACACTATTATCTCTAAATTATAGGAAAAATTATAGGGAAAAGCTCAAAAACCCCATTCCATCCCATTCCCTATTTTAAGATTTTGATTTAGGAAATGAACAGTGGTTCCCTAAATATAGGGAACCACTATTCATCCCCTAAATCATTTTTTATTAATATTTTATTTAAATAAATAAAATAAATTCTTTTTTCAATCAACTACATTTTCTCTTATACTCATATTTATTATACTTTTAAATAATATTTTTAAAAATAATTTAAATAATTACTAAAATATAAAAATAATAATTTTAAAAATATTATTAAACCCTTAAAAAAATAATTTAAATTTTTATTTAAAATATTCACTATAATAATAGTTCAAAACATAAGAAAAAATATTAAGTAGTGAAGTTTGAAAATAGAAGTGAGAGAAAAAAATAATAAAGAAATAATAGAAGAATATTATTTTAATAGAATAGAGAAAGGATAAGGAATGAGATGTAGAAGGTTTTTTAAAAATGAGTAAAATTTAGGATAAAATTATAGGGAGTGTCCTTTTTAACTAAAATTTAGAGAAAAATTTAGGGAATCGGATGAGAATGCTCTAAGTAGGCCCTGATGGGCACCCAGGCCGAAAAACCCGAATTCCAAGTTTTTTTTTTTGTTTTGTTACAATCACAGTATTGTACATGATGGGACTCACCCATCACAATGCTTTGGTAAGCAACTTAGATAAGATCGATGCAGCCAAGATTCAAATCTTGTTACGTACGTATAAGATGTAAACATCATCAATTAATTATTATTTATAAACAATAGAGGTATATATATTTAATGATTTAATTGCAGAAAGTCTTTGGGAAAAGGAAATTTAAATAATTAGTATATATAAAATGGTGCAAACTCATGAAAATCATGAAAATTAACTTTGTCCACCATCAAAGCAGCTTTCGAGGAAAGCTGATCTGTCCATCTTTATATTTTGTTTAATTTGTTTTGTTGTTTATAATTTTATATTCCAAAAAAATACCATAACCGAATTATGTGTGGGCACATGAATAAAAAATTTAAAAAATATCAAGTGGAAGTCACACATATGATAAATTCAACTGTTATTAATATATATATATATTATTGGAACTGATATGGTGCATAGACTTAATTCACATAGGCCCTGCCTTTAATTTGTGAAATATGGGATACAAAGAGAACCCATGAATCACCAAAAAAAAAAAAAAATCAGATTATCGGATTTTAAACCTAGCATCCGGATTGGATGTATTCGAGTTTTGCAACTCGGCTTCCAGCCTGGATTTGTTCCCGTTTCCAGGAATTTAGACCAAGTTGGAAGTTGGAAAAAAATCCTGTCCAGATGAAAAGTTTTATCGTTATGGATGAAAAGTCGAAAATACGGGTACAGTATCTAATTCAATAATTATGAAAATATGAAAAGAAATAAGTTAAAAATTTTCCTCTACTCTTTTTTTTTTTTTTGAAAAACAAAAAAACTAAGTAGTTAAGAATGTACAAAGTGAGTAGAAAAAAATAATAAAAAAAAGTAGAGAACTGATATGGAGTGAGAGTAGGGGTGAGCACTGACTATGTTAGAGTTCATATGCTGCGAATTCAACTTTGACTTTGTTAGAGTTTGAATCCGATCTCCAATTCGACTCCAACTTTGATTTATCGAGACAAAATCAGTAGAGTCGGATTTCTTTTTGCCATTGACCATTCCCCACCATATCATACAATACAAAGTACAAAACTTTATCTCTATGATGCAAACGAAGGAAATACAAAAAATAATAAAAAAAAATCAGCTAATGATACTTTTCTTACACTTCAGAATATAGTAGATCTAAGAAAAAAATCTAAGATTTTGAAAAGATATCGAGAGGAGAGATGCCGAGATGCCCTGAGGAGAAGAAATCAATGGCGAGGGATAGTGGTGGCTGACGGTGAGGGGTAGGGTCAGTGATTGCCGCATTGCGGGAGAAGAAAGAGAGAGAAGGGACGGGTCTGAGAGTTAGATTAAGAGTGCATTCGGTCACGCGGGGGACATTGGTGGCCGTCAACAAGGGGCATGGATAGTTACGATCGCATGGCGAGAGAAGAAAGCAATAGAAAGGCAACAACCCACAAGTCTGAGAATGAGATTGAAAGTGAGTGGCTAATGAGGTCGAGGGTTAAAGTACTAATATTGGACTCATCAAATTCATCTTCAAATTTTGATGAAAAATACATATTTTTCATATATCTAAAACCTTATTATCCATAACTCCACATTGAATTAGTTATTGAATTCATCAAAATAATAATATAATATTATTTTTTAATAATAATATTTTTATTTTTATCTCATATTTTATAATTATACTAATCATATATGAATTAATAATTTAATTTGATTATTACATTATTATTACAAGACGGTTGGAGATTAAACGTGAATAAAAAAGATCGTTGGAGATTAAAAGTGAATAAAATATAGATTTGATAGGTGAATAGTAACTCTTCAAATTTAAAGAAACACATTAATTTACCGTAGCTCAAATCTTCCTATTTATCTCTTTGTCTAATCTAATACAGTTCTTTTTTGATGAAATTTATCATATTTTATATTTAACTAGACTTTTGATGAAACGAATACACCCTAAGTTCTAACCAATCTAAACAACTGAATTTTGGGAGTTGTTTTTATCCAACGAAGCCGTTTTGATCAAACAGAGCTGAGTTGCTAAGGTTTTGGTCCTTTGGGCTTCTAAACTTTTTTTTTTTTTTTAAATGATACTTGACTTCATGAATTTGCTCCCTTAAAATTACCGTTCGGATATTTTATTTTATTTTTTAAAAAAAGTGACTATAAATAAATTGTTATATTTTTTATTTTTTAAAAATGTTAATATTTGAAAGAAAAAAAAAAAGAAAAAAAATAGTACAATTTACACTAGTATTAGTTTGAGGGGAAAAACTCAAACGATACAATAGGAACACTTTTTTTTTTTTTCATAAATCATAAACCAAACCCCCTTTTTTTAACCCCTAAAGTTAACTTTTAACTTTGTTTTAGCCATAACTTTTTTATTTATGGTTTTTATAATTCTTTTCTTAACTAAATTTAATTGTCAGTGTTGATTATTAACAATTAGTAATTCCCTAGTATCTAATTACATATTACTATACTAGACTAATTTTTAGTATTTAATTACATGTTATTATACTATAATATTATTTATTATTAATTTATTATACTATACTTATTTTTATCATAGCATATAACTTATTTCTATATTAGACTAATACTATAATACTTTACTCGTAAGTAAAGACAGATAATTCATCGTATGTTGAGAAGAATGCAAACAAATTTACATCCATCCCCAAGATAATCAGAATTTTAGGCGACTTTCTACGTGATTGAAGATTACGAATTCAGCACAACAACAACAACATTAATTTCTTTAATGCAAACTTACAACCTAAAAACCTCGAGATGAGCAAAGGTGATTACCATGAAGTCAAGCCTCAAAAGAAATGATGGCATCGCTTAAGATGCAAATCAACAAATCTAGTACCTTCAAGGCAGGTTACACAGAGCTCGACATCAAGCTCAAAACATAGAAACTAGCAGATAAGCTCCATCTGTTTCTTCATCTTCTCCGCACTAACATAAAACCAGAGGGGTAACTCATCGCCACTCCACTCACAAGCAATTGCAACCAATAATTTGGACGTTTGCTCACAACATGCAGTCTGTTTGGGCCGGCAACCTCCTGAAAAAATTCACTAGCACTGAAGGAAGCTTCTGTCGAAACCTTGGATGTCTCAACTTAAAAAATCCAGCGAGAAGGGCCACAACTTGGAATGGTATAACAAAGAGAACAATAGCACCAACCGGACAGAAAATTACAAACAGAGCTGTTGCTCTTGGATCTCGCCAGCTCAGTAGAGTTTGTAGCCTCTCTGCTTGAACAGCTAAGTCACCAACCTTGGTCTGAATCCTCCCAGCAATACTTCTCAACCGATCATATCTCATACTTACAATGTCGGAAGGCCGGGAAGATGGATATGTATCAAATTCTTCGTCAAGTTCGTCAAGTTCATCAGGATGTGTAGTATCGACTTGAGAAAGGCGAGTGTCCAAGTGAGGTGGACATCTTGGCCGCCTCCTATAACGCAAAACCACAACCAAGAAAAGGTAGAGGAAAATTATGGGAAGGATGTGCTCAGGGTACCTGATCAATGCGATAAACAACACGTGAATCAATAAAGTTGTGATGGGGTTTTTCCAGTTGCAAATCTGATCAAACCATTCTGGCAGAGCCATTAACCCACCCAAAACTGCCATAAGCCTGATAAAGTTTGCTTTGCTCTTTCTCAAACTCCAAATGTTCCCGTCAACATCCAACATATACTCAACCACCTCTTTCCTCAGCGGTGGCTCAGCCCGGCTCAACCTCATCGATACGATTTGAGTTGCATGATGTCTCAATTTATCAAGCTGGCTAACGGTTAATGGATGAAGATAGTGCATTTTGGGCAAAATTGGATGTGAATACATGTGCATCATATTAAGCAAAGAGGAGCAAGTGAACCTCACAGCCAAATGAATTTCACCCATCTTCTTCACCCCATTGGGGTGTAGAACCAAAAGAGGATATGAGTGTGTATAAACCCGATCGGTTTCAAGGGTGGAGAGACGAATCCTTACCTTCCCAATTCTTGAATCCCTTGCCCTTCCATACTTACCATCTCCTCCATGCAAATGACAGTTATCAAACACCCCAATTGTTACGACTGTACAAGGATCAAATACCTCCCAGGCATATTGCTCATTCCACTTGGGTCTCAAACTGTCAATAATCGTCCTTGTCCTGACCCACTTGTGACCATACTTTGCCACACAATAGGCATCTGTTGTTCCACGACCATCTTTTGTCTTCATCGGCATCAGCCCCTGAGCATTTAGAATTCCGAGTTCCAGTACCCCAATGCTGGACTTCCACAACTGTTTTACCGTCGGACGAAGGTCACTGATATGGTGCGTTGATTCGTCCAGGACGTGATAACCACCTTCCAAGCAGATCCTCATATGAATCCTGCTGGAAAATTTGGTTTCCTTTTGTTCCTCTCCAGCAACGACATTCTTTTGAAGATTATACCACTCGGGGTTCACAGGTTTATTATCCAACCTCCTATCAACACGCTGCAAGGGAATTCTACACGTCCCCACAACTTCATCGTTCTTAAATGCAACTCTGTTTTCTACACTCAAAATCAAGTACTCCTCAAATTGTTCCTCTGCTACAAACATTAAATCCTCGTTCCATTTAGGATTAATAGTCCTGCTTTGAGAAACACTGGTTATCATCTGCTGATTTCCAAGGATAGCCCTCACAAAAAATCTCGGGAACCAACCCTCATCACTCAGTCGCAGGTTCTGAGCTTCAATTACATTGACACTCAAGTACCAAAGTTTAGGATGCAGGTATACCTTTGAAGGCATGCTAGCAAGACAATAACTTCCCCCAAATCCAGCTGAATCTGATTTCCATCCTTCACGAAATTCTTCATCGGCTTGTGTACCCATCCAAAGAGCCAACTTCAGCTTCCCCTTAGCCTTCTCCCCCTTCTTACCCACCATTTCATACCACTCAGGCGCCACTGGACTATCCGGAGGAACCCTCCTCGGAACCTCAATCACATTAAACAAAACCCGACCGATGAAAGCATCTAGAGCCTCTGGAAAATTCTTATCCTTCACAGTAACCTGAAGCTCCGAAGACTGAATCTGCTCTCCCGAGAAAGCAAATATCTGGTTCCACTTACAATTCGACTCCTTCTTAAGATCCCGAGTTGAACCCTTGCGGTTTCTAAGGCTCACCTCCACGTAAGGATCACAACTACCGCCGATATCTTTTTCCGGTAAGTCCTTGGCCTTGACAACGCGTACATAGAGATACGGCATCTGGTGAACGAGGTCATAGGCGCTTTTGTGCTTGTCACCGGTGACCTTTTCCCCTCCGAGATGGGGATTGGGCTCCTTAAACAAAAACCCTTCTGGTGGAGACCTCTGCATATTGTGTCTTGGTTCAAGGAGATGCCCAAATCGAAAGAACTGAAATTTCAGTGGAGGGTTGTTCGACTTGAGGACATGAATGTTTGGGAATAGTAGAGTTTTTTTATTTTTCGAAAAATTACTTTACATGTGGACTTGACTAGTACTCGTGGTTTTAACTTTTATCGGTAAAGTAAAAATAAAAATACTGGAGAAACGACAGATTCAAAAAGGTCTTTTTGCCAATCTGTCGGTGCCGTAGACCCACTCTTTTATTATTGTGACGGTTAGGATTTGTTTAGAAATACATTTGGTTACAAAATTCAGATCTCATATATTTTTCCTATTTTTTAAATATAATTTAAATATAAAATTTTTAAATTTATCATTACAATTTTTTCAAACTTTTAAAATAAAAAATAAAAAATAATTTAATTTTTTCAAATATTCAAACAAAAATAATATTATAAAACTACATTCTAACAATATTTTAATTTTATAATATTTTTTATTCAATTTTTTTTATCTCATTCTCTAAAATCTAAAAAATATTAAACTCAAACTATTTTACTTCTATTCATAAATTATTTTACTATTATTTATAAAATATTCATTTATAATATTATAAAACTATATTCTAACCATATTTTAATTTTACTAGCCCTTAAGATATATTTGTAAATTAAGTAATGCTAGATAAAGCCTTAAATAGACAAATTTTATATAAATCTTTTGTTACAAAAGATGAGTCTCACTAATAAAAAATAATATTTTTATATTTTTTTTAAGGTGAGGTCCACTTTTTTACAATAACTTATATGAAATTTATCTATTTAAAATTTATATTAATCATTTCTCTTGTAAATTCTGATCTCATTTCTTACTTTTCTAAACATCATACAAACATTTTTTAAAATAATTATTATAATTTTTCAAAATTAATCTTTACAATAACTTAAAATAAAAAAAAATATTTCAATATTTTTAAATTTTTAAATAAAAATAATATTAAAAAGTAATATTTCAATTTCATAACATTTTTTATTTAACTTTTCCTATATTGTTTTTCAAAATTTAAACTATCATTAGTATACCAAAGACGTAAACTATTTTGTTTTAATAATAATAATAATATACAAGATAATAATGTTAACTTAAACTATTTTATAACTATTTATAAACCTCCTCCAATTATTTATAAAATTATTATCTCATTTTATTTTCCAAAACATACCCTTACATTTCCATCTTTGACTGTTTGACCTTCTGACCCATCTGTCTATACTTCGGAATCCAGTAACCATATCAATTTTCTCATGCATTTTCCACCGAAAACAAAGATTTATGAATCCGTTTTCAGATTATTGGTATTAGATTCAAAAAAGTTAAGAAAAGATGCCAGCGGTAGCTGCGATCCATCCCCATCTCGGAAGGGGAATGGTTACCGGAGCTAAGCATACGAGCGCCTATGACCTTGTTGAAGAGATGTGCTATCTCTATGTACACGTGAACATGGCCAAAGACTTGGCCGGAAAAGATGTCAGCGGTAGTTTTGGTCCTTGCGTGGAGGTAAAGCTTGGAGACTACAAGGGTACAACTCGTCGTCTTGCGAAGAAGTCGAATCCCGAGTGGAACCAGGTGTTTGCATTTGGAAGTGACCGGATTCAGTCCGCGGTGCTTGAAATAACTGCGAAGAATACAAATTGTACGACGGACGATTTTATGGGTCGGGTTATTTTTAATACTAAGGAGATTCCTAAACGGGTTCCCCCGGACAGTCCATCGGCGCCTCAGTGGTATGGATTGGAGGATAGGAAGAGGGAGAAGGTTAGGGGGGAGCTGATGTTGGCTGTTTGGATGGGCACACAAGCTGATGAAGCCTTTCCGGAAGCATGGGATTCAGACTGGGAGGGAGTTAGCGGGACTGATGTTCTTAGTAGTCTTCCGTCGAAGGTGTACTACTCTCCTGAGATTTGGTATTTGAGGGTCAATGTAATTGAAGCTCAGGACTTGCAGCCGAGTGATAAGGGTAGGTTCCCAGAAACGTTTGTCGAGGCTATTCTGGGAAATCAGGTATTAAGAACCAGAAATTCTCAAAGCGGGACTACGAATCCTGTCTGGAATGAGGATTTAATGTTTGTAGCAGCGAAGCCATTTGAGGAGCCCTTAATTCTGAGAGTCGAAGAGAGACTTTCCCCGAGCAAGGGTGAACTTTTGGGGAGGTACGAAATTCCCCTGCAGGATGTTGATATGAGGTTCGATCATAAACCTGTCAACGCTAGGTGGTATGATCTCGAAAAGCATGTCATTGTAGAAGGGGAGCAGAAGAAGGAAATCAA
Source organism: Juglans regia (assembly GCF_001411555.2). Lineage (NCBI taxonomy): Eukaryota > Viridiplantae > Streptophyta > Magnoliopsida > Fagales > Juglandaceae > Juglans > Juglans regia. The sequence continues at coordinate 17,188,176 of NC_049911.1, read as the reverse complement.
AGTTCCCGGCAAGATTCATATGAGGATCTGCTTGGAAGGTGGTTATCACGTCCTGGACGAATCAACGCACCATATCAGTGACCTTCGTCCGACGGCAAAAGAGTTGTGGAAGTCCAGCATTGGGGTACTGGAACTCGGAATTCTAAATGCTCAGGGGCTGATGCCGATGAAGACAAAAGATGGTCGTGGAACAACAGATGCCTATTGTGTGGCAAAGTATGGTCACAAGTGGGTCAGGACAAGGACGATTATTGACAGTTTGAGACCCAAGTGGAATGAGCAATATGCCTGGGAGGTATTTGATCCTTGTACAGTCGTAACAATTGGGGTGTTTGATAACTGTCATTTGCACGGAGGAGATGGTAAGTATGGAAGGGCAAGGGATTCAAGAATTGGGAAGGTAAGGATACGCATTTCGACCCTTGAAACCGGTCGGGTTTATAAACACGAGTATCCCCTAATGGTATTACACTCCAGTGGACTGAAGAAGATGGGTGAAATTCATTTGGCCGTGAAGTTCAGTTGCTCCTCTTTGCTTAGGATGATGCATATGTACTCGCAACGTCTTTTACCTAAAATGCACTATGTTCATCCAATCTCTCCTACACAGCTTGATTCCCTCAGATCTCGCGCAATTCAAGTTATATTCATGAGGTTGAGCGTGGATGAGCCACCGCTACAGAAAGAGGTGTTGGAGTACATGTTGGATCAGGGCTCCCAGATGTGGAGCTTGAGAAGGATCAATGCAAATTTTTCTAGGATTAGGGGTATTTTGCATGAGTTATTTGCTTTTATCAAATGGTTTGATCAGATTTGCAACTGGGAAAAACCCGTCACAACTGTATTTGTCCATGTCCTTTTTATAATCCTGGTCATGTACCCGGAGATCATCTTACCCGCATTTCTCCTATACCTTTTCTTCATCATGCTTCGGTACCGCATAGGGAGGCCAGGACATCCTTCTGAACTGGGCAATCACATTTTACATGAGGATCCCGACATCTTAGATGAAGAATTTGATGCATTCCCAACTTCACGGCCTTCGGGCATTGTAAGGATGCGGTATGATCGGTTGAGAATTACTGCTGGGGAGCTTCAGAATACGCTTGGTGACTTGGCTATTCATGGGGAGAGGCTACAAGCGTTGCTGAACTGGCACGATCCAAGAGCAACATCTCTGTTTGCTATTTTCTGTCTGTCTGCTGCCATTATTCTTCATATCACACCATTCCGAGTTGTGGCTCTTCTCGCAGGATTTTATATGTTGAGGCATCCAATGTTTCGTGACAAGCTTCCTTCCTTTTCAGTACTTTTGAATTTCTTCGGGAGGTTGCCGTCAAAAACATTATGCTTGTTGTGAGCAAGTTAAGCTAGTTTTATCTGCAAATGGTTTTGAGTTACTTCCTTCGTGTTACGTTAGCGGAGAAGATGCGGAAATAAATTATGGAGATTGTTGTCTGCTTTCAATGTTTGGCGGCTGATGTTGGGTTCTGTGTGTATTGTGTAACCAACCCTCTTTTGGGCAATTTCGGCTCAATGATGCCGTTTTACAGTATTTCTGTTTGAAGCCTGAATTTATGGTAATGGGTCTCTGTTCCACTATAATTGTGTGTAAGGTTTATTAGGATATCTCTATGCGCCATTAGATTTTGCGTTGGAGTTGCTTCTTTTTCTTCAAAATCGATGGAAAAGCATATAATGTTTTGAGATGTATCTGTCCTCAATCTTAGTATTTGCTCTTGATAGTTGATATGGATGCTTTTTTACCGTACCAATATTTAAGAAATGAATTCAAAACTTTATATGGCGATTACCTCTGTACTTCTGGATTATGAATCTGCAGTCTATTTTCTCGTTCTCTCCACAAAATAAATGTTGGCCACGAATTATCATAACGTGAATAGTAAAGAAAGTTGCAAAACAGACTCAAAAGCTTATCAGCCACCCACTCTTAAAATTCAGGTCTCTGAGTCTAATATTTAATATTATCTCTGCGGTAAAACCCAACATCTTAATTCCTCTCTGCACTTTTCAATAAGACTTAGAAGACATTTCTTTTTCTTCTCATTTTCTCATCTTACTCAATCTTAACCTGTATGTCTAAATATTTACGGCTGTATTGATTATATAAAATTATTTTATTTTATTTTATTTTAATTTTTTTAAATTTTAAAATAAAAATAATATTATAATAATATATTATTTAACTTTTAACAAAATATCTCATCTCGCTCCCTCCCTTCTACCACCAAGTCGTAGGACACGTGGTGGTTTCAAAACTATCATTTGAGTTTCTGATATTATTAATCAGTAGAATAGCTCAAACTCAGCCAAAAAGGAAAAAATAAAAAGCATAATACAAACTCAAATCAGACAAGACCTAAAAGACAAAAATCATGCATGCATTTGATGTCGATGGCCATCATTATTCGTGCCTTCTACTATATAAAAAGTTTTGGATTTGGTTACGTCGATGCCACGAGATATCAAGATAAAGTCGAGATATCATCAGCATATGCGGGCCCAAACCGTGGGACAAGGCCTTACATAATTGCATTAGCTTTAAAGAATGAATACCTAGATGATAACGCCCACGTAAACATCATCGAGTGATCGACCCCACTAACGCACACATACTAATTTTTTTTTAACTTAACATTTTATTTAACTTTCATACCATCTTATTATTTCATCTCAATTTACTGTATAAATTTTTTCAAACAAATTACTTAAATAACCCACCATACATCTGACGATGTTACTGTCGGTCGGGTTTCAATATATATAAATAGTATTTATGTGGTGTAAAAATAAAACCCAATATATTTTCATCATTATTGTTTTGATCATTTTGCAAAAACTCAATTCTATTTGAAATGCATAATTTGGCAATATTTTTATATATGACATGAACAAGAACTTCTACATTCAATTTCCAACCAGAAAAATGATGTAGCAAATGTGTTTTGTGATTTTATTCCTCCAAAAAAATCACAACTTAATTACTGCAGCCTGAATACTTACCCTAACCCCAATGCAGCAAAGGAGCAGATCAGCCATATTGCTGTCTAAATTACCTCCTCGGGAGGCAAATGAGCGATTTGGCTTGAGGCATTGCAGCCCCTCCCCGACGGAGTACGAGTAGTCATCAACTACTTGAAGACAAACACTTAAATTTTGCCGTTGCGTAAGCATCAACCGGCGAGAATAGGTCCAGTTATAGACTGCCCGAATAATTTACCTCCTCACGGATCAATGAGACGGGTTGAGCTAGAGGCCACATTGTCTCCCCGCAGTGGAGAGCGGGATCAGCCTCAATTACCCGAAGAACTTACCTTGACCTCCGCTACTACTAAGTGTGGGATCAACGCTAGCTTGACCCAAACTTACCATTCCCTACGATGTCAACGGGATAAAGTGGATCAGTAGCAGACTACCCGAACAAATGACCTCCCACGAGAAATAAAGGGATGCGTTGAGCTAGAGGTTGCCTTGTCTCTGCCGCGACGGAAAGCGGGTCTAGCCTTGAGGCTGCCCGAAAACTAACCCCGACCCCAATTGCGGCAAAGGAGTAGACTAGTCACATCCCTGTCCGAATTACCTCCTCAGGTGGCAAAAGGGTAGTTTGGCGTGAGGCATTCTGACCTCTCCCGACAGAGTGCAAGCCGAGCCTTTCGATTACTCGAATTCTACACCAAGGAATGCAGACATCAACTACATGGTAAAAAGCGGCAAGCATATCGCGTCATAGGCCAAAGGGCTTAGGTTTATGAAGTCTAACTCCTATGAAACTAAGGATAAAGTTATGATAACTTGTTTATTGTTCAATCAGGAATTAAATATGCAATGTCAACGAGTAGGAGTGGGTCTAGTAATAGATTGCTAGAACAAGTTATCTCCCTGCGGATCAAGGAGATGGGTCGAGCTAGAGGTTGCCTTGTCTCCTTGCGGTGGAGAGCGGGACCAGTCCCACCCAAAATAACTTACCTCAACCCTATTGCAACAAAGAACAGTCCAAATTATTTAATTTGACCACACGACCACGGTGCTACTCGGAGGGACATAGAGGAGGGTTAGAAAAACGCTTCTCGGCCTCCCCCACGAGGAGGCAACTAGAGTCTCCTAGCCGCGACCTAACTCTTAGGGGAGACTTCAATCCCCTCCAAGCCGACGATAGCAGACGAGGGCCGACATACACTGATGTCACTTCTTCTTTTTTTTTTCAGTTGCATATTGAAATAAAGCACGACAACGCAAAATGGAAGAACTAAGGAAATTGGCGGGGTAAAAGCACATCTGAGAGATCGACAACAAAAAAGAAAAAGTGTAGATATATCGGCCTCGCTAACGATATCGCTAAAGGCATTGAGAAGATAACTGAATAACCAAAGCAAACAAAGACAATACAAGCGAGGAGTTGTCGGCCAGTGGGGTTGTTGGAGATGGGTTTGGTATCGGCAGGGTGAACTGTAAAGCACTAGATGACGACAATCCCCCCGCCCGGAATGAGCCCCATAATTCCCTGCGTCAAAACCTTCAGGTCGGCCGAAAGCAAATGGCTACAAAAGATAAACAGAAATCGACAAATTACAACATGAAGCCATAAGCTTGCAAAGGAAAAATTACAACGTGAAGCGACAAGTTACAACATGAAGCTGCAAACTTACAAAGGACAGATTACAACATGAAGCGGTAAATTATAGGCTTACAATGACATACAACATAAGTTAACTAGATACAACAGAAAGTCATGGAGGCACAAGCAAACTGAAGCTTGATCAGATCATATTCTAGTTGAAGTGGCAGACATGGATCTTAATCATTACGGTGTGTTGATAACGCCAGAGATTACCTCGAAGGAAGTTAACAAGAGATGTAATGAGACAGCTAATTAGGTCGTACATTGACTGTAACCGCCAAGACACCGCAGAGAGTCACCCACCCGCTGTGGAGAGGTATGAGAAACTATTAGAAAGAGTAAAGACAGGAGAACAAAATGATGGCAGGAGGGCAATCTTGGAGCTTGAGAAGAGGCATTGCATGCTGGAGTGTACGAAAATGAAGGCTGAAAGTAAGGTTTAGCTTTGGAAGATGAGGTTTACAACTGGAACCTCAAACAACATATAAGAGCAAGATCTGTCAGAGGAGCCGGTCGAATTGCAGCCAAGGAGAATCAACCATTAGTAGACGAGATTACATCTAGCAGAGTTACCCCTAAGGGCGCTTGGAATTAGATTCCTCCCAAGGAGAGTGGTTCGTTCCACAGACACTTGGTCCAGGGGAAGCTCCCGCATACTCAGTACCCTTAGATTGCATCGAGGATTTTGGAAGATATGAGTCTTCATCCTTTCCAAGCCCTCAATGTAACCAAAGTGCTAGGCATCATCGCGAACACCACGGACATACGACAACTCCTCTCGTAAACCTCGGATGGTAGCATCTCGGGCCTACAAAGTGCGCCTAGCTACGGCCTGATCGGTCTTCAAGTCCCTCATCCATTTCCTCTCATCTTCCAGGGCCTTTTTCTTGTCTGCCAGAGACTGGGAGATCTTTTCCTACTCCCTCAATAGCCACTTGTATGACCGATCGTCAAAGTCTTGCCGCTTGCGCAGCTCCAAGTTTTCGGCCCGCAGCCACTCAAGCTCCTGCTGACAATTGTTGAGCGACCTTTGTAGCCCATCCTTCACCTTGAAGGTAAGCGCCACCTCAAGGCGAAAAAGGCCAGCCTCATCCTGAGACTTCGACAAGTCAACGAGGCCTCCTCAACCTCTTCCTTCTTCCTCCGCTCCTCCACTGCACAACATAAGGCTAGTCGGGCCAAGTGCTCTATTCTCGCTTGCCACCTCTTATCAGTCGTCCACACTGAATGCTGCAAACGGTCCAAGCCCAGCCATGAAAGTCTGGGTCAAAATCGAAAAAGGAAGCAAACAAGAAGTGTAAAAGGCTTATAGGCAAGGAACTTACCCCAGTAAAAAGCCTCTTGAGCCTTTTATCCGCCTTGCGAATGCGGTCAGCAAGGAAGCAAATCACCTGCAAGGAAAAGTAAATAATGATGGCTGATGGGATGGACAAGCCTGACGCCATTAGGCTGCGCCCCGCTCATGGGGACTTATACAGGGTAGAACGGGAAAGATGGAGAACCGTTGATCTTCTGACATGGGAACATCAACGGATCGCTGAAGACACAAGCATAGTAAAGCAAATCAGAGAACTGCGTCACATTAATGATACCACTACCTGAGAAATATGTCACATTAATGACACATTCAAAGAGGCAAGCCGCATTTGAAGGACTCTGACAAAAGGAACCGCAAAAAGGACATGAGCTCCACAGGGGTAGGCATGATCTCTTCCCCCAGACTCCTGATATAAATAGTAATTCCTAGGTACGAAAAATCTCTCTTGATTCTCTGGTCTCTAGACTCTTTCATTATTTATGAACTTCCAAAATACTCTACTAACTTTGGCATTAGAGACTCCATAGCGCCAAGACAACCCTCTCCCAGCTACTCTCTTCTTTATTTTCGCAGGCCTAGTTTTGAAGACCTGAGTTGCTCGAAACTAGCTCAAAAGCATACGAAACACGACATTAACACATGCGATCAAAGCACTGGGCTATTTTTAAAAAACATCATTATAAAGAAATTAAATAGGGTTTTTTCAAACATTAAAAAAAAAAAGTGATTTGATTCATTTTTCTCATTTATACGAATAAATTATTTTGATCATTGAAAACTTAAAAGGACTTAACGGGAAGGAGGGGCCCGAGCCGTCAGTGAGAGAGTACTGGAAGAGCTAGAATTCTAACCTTGTGTCAAGACCTACAGGCAAATGGACAGTCTCAGGTAGCCAACTTTTATGGGGCACAGGTCAAGCTGTGGATACACTTCTTTAGGGGTGTAACCGGTCCGGTCTGGTCCGATCCGGTTTTAGACAAAATTTAAGACCGAACTGGTATATACCAATTTTGTATTTTTTAAAACCGATTACGCACCAGTTACCCTCCTAAACCGGTACTTCCGGTTTTACCGGTTTCCTGTCCGGTCCGGTTCGATTTTCCTCTTTTTTTAAGACTATTGGTATAGTTATAAGTTATATATTAGTATTAGTTATAAATTATATATTTAATATTAGTATTAGTTATAAACTTTTAGTATTAATTATAAGTATAACTATAGTCTATAGTCTATATTAGACTATTAGTATTATTTATAAACTTATATGTTGTATTAATATTTAATGTAATGATTTATAAATTATAATATGAAATTATTTCATATATGAATATATGTATGAAATTATAAATTAACATTTAATGTATAAATTTATAATTATACATTATATATAAAACTTATATATATTAATATTTAATATATATATATAATATTTTGTATAAAATTTATATATAAAATTTTTTTTTATCAACCGGTCCGGTCCAAAAAATCCCTAAACCGGAACCGGATCAGAATTGGCTGGTTTTCACATTCTAAGAACCGGTCCCAGACCGAACTGGTTCAAAATCGGTAAAATCGGTTCGGTCCGGACCGATTTTCCGGTTTACCGGTTTGAATTTACACCCTTACACTTCTTGATAATGGAATCAGCGAACATTTGAGATTTTGAGAATATTTGCTCTTTGGAGAGTACAGTACGATTAAAGTTGTAAGTTATGTTTGTTGGGGGGGTGTTGAAGAAGTGTTAAATTGGTGAATCTAGTTTTTCAAGTCACTTGAAGATTGAAGATGTAGATTAAAAAGAACAAATCATGAATTTTTCTAGGAAAGTATTCAAGAATCATCCAGATAGGATCGATCTAAACCAATTCATTATATATACGAGTCAACATACCAACTATTAAACAACGATTACAAAAAATTTAAAATTATGTCTATGTATAGAATTTTTAATTAATATTAAATAGATATAGAAAATCATCAAATCAACTAAACTATGATTTAAGTAGTACGAGAGGATTGGGAAGGACGCATCTCTGGTGTACCAGTTATAGTGCCCATGATAAACACTAGGTAGCCAAGTATGGAGTAGATAACTATTGAAAGCATCTAAGTAGTAAGCACACCCCAAGATGAGTGCTCTCCTATTTTGACTTCCCCAAAGCTATTTCCCTCTCGATAATGAAGCTTATCCCCCATCGTCTCACTGGCCGAATATTTTTGTATGTGATATCCGATTCGAATCGCCTAGGACACCAGAATATTAAACCACGAATGAAGAAAGGCAGGAGAGAAAAACATATTGACTAGTGATTGTGAGTCCATTATTCATATGATTCCGTATTTAAAAAAAATGAAACCATTTAACCTATCAAGCATTTACTTTTTTAGTTAGAGACCCCAATTTTATGATTCGACAGTTCGATTCTTCTATCCGTAGAGCATATTGAATGTACAAAAATGGTTTATGTTATATAATTAGGGTAATGATCCGTCTGGACATTGGTGGAAACTAACAAGCTGGAGTTATTTAGTGCGAGTTATCTCCCTTCTTCCCTTCCTGCATCGAATCCCTCTCTTATTTGACAAAACGTCTCTCTCTCTCTCTCCCCTTTGTTAGTCATTGTCATCTCTCTGTTTTCCCACTATTAGTCACCGCAACAGCTCATCGCCGCCTCCTCCGTTGCTGACGACGTTGAAAAAACCCAAGGAAACTTTTCTCTTCTATCTCTCTTTCTCTTTCTCTCTTTGTTCAACAGTGGCAGACTCTTGTCTTCACTCCTCTCTATTTGGTTGGTATTCCACCAACTGCCGCAGCCACCCTCCACAAAATCAGAAAAATCAGGGTTTTCTCTAAAGAGAAATAATCCAAACAGTAGCCATGGGGATCTGGGTCTAAGGATCTCTCAAATCTCCATTCTCTCTGTTTGTTAAATCCTCTCAGCACCAATTGTTTTTAGATCTAAGCATATATTATAGATTGTGTTTGGTTTGGTTTTTTTCATTCCTATGTGTATTGATTCTGTTATTTGGACTCAAAGATAAGCATACAATATCTTAATTGAATGTAATGATCAATAAATTTCATTTAATTTGATATCTATCAAAATCCTACTACCAACCTTTTCTATAGATATTTGGACTATAATTCATGAACAACTCATAACAATATAGTCTTACGAATCTATGATATCCATTGGAATTTGAAACCCTTCCACAATATATATCCACTTTTGGGATGTCCTCCTGGAATGATAAATACCAATACCGACCTTATTGCTAAGAGCACTCTTATTAGATTAGATAAAAGTTAAAGTACATTTTTTATGAATGTAAGATGAATTTAACTTTTAATTATTCTATTCACATAAGTCTTCATATTGGAATAACCATTTTTTCATTATATGACAATAAAATAATAAAAGATAAATTTGGCTTTGGCTATTCACATTAAATCTCTACATTGGATTATCCATTTATTTATTAGTAATTAATAATTTTAAAAATATTTTAATTTTTTTAATTATGAAATTATTTTATTTTATCATATTTTAGTATTCATAATATTATATATTAATTAGTAATCATATTCTAATTAAATTATGGGTTAAAAAATATTATTTTTTCAATTGTCATTTAATGCTATAACCACAAACATCTAATTAAACTTATCTAAAATTCTATATAAATGTCTTAATTTACAAACCAATCCAATATTTCCCATCCAACTATATATATATATTTTTTTACCAAATTTTCTTCTACTATATAGTTTTTTTACTAAACATTCGTCTATCTAATAATCATATGTACTAAATTTTTCATCCAACCATCTTCTTTTACCAAACTTTCTTTTATCAAACAACCATATCTACTCTATTTTCCATTCAACAATATTTTTTTGCCAAACTTTCGTCTATCCAAACTTTCTTTTTGTTTTATTTTTCTTTTCAGGTTTGTACAGCTTCTTCATTTCGAGCAAAGTATAGAAGATCTCTCTATCTGTACAACTTCAAATATTAAATACAACTTCATCCACAAAATACACAAAATATAGCTTTGTATTTCCACAAAATACATTCAGGTCTTATATCCACAAAATACATTGGTAGGACTTTGTATTTCTACAAAATACATTTAGGTCTTATTCACATTCCCACAAAATACATTCAGGTCTTATCCACAAACTAGCAGCTGTATGTGTAACTTACAATTGCAGATTTACAATGGTTGAGTGGCTTATCTTCATGGCATGCTTAGTTCCAGCTCAGTTGGAGAAATGTTTGGTGACACCAGTGATGAAATAGATAAGTTCTTATTTTCATATATGAATGGATGGAAGAATCTGTATTTTTTTTTTCTAACCTAGAGGTAGCATGCTATGCAATGCAATACCAACCAAACAAGCAAGTTTACTGTAGAGAAATACCACAAACTTCAAATTTCAAAGTAGAGAAACTACCGTAGTTGTAGTTTATTCAAATGTAAACTTGAAATTTAAATTCTTGCTATTCTACTACAACAGGTCTTGTATAAATTATGTGTAATCCTCACGAAAACAGAGTATACAAAATATACACAAACATATTTGTATAAATTTTTGCTTTTTCTTTGTATACACAAACAGAAACAGAGAAGATAATTTTTACACAAACATATTTGTATAAATTCTTGATTTTTCTCGCAATACACAAACAGATAATCCTCACGGAAACAGATTTACATGCAACCCCTTAATCATAAATAGAGACAGAATTCAAGATACACAAACAACTAAACCCATATACATTCAAAGATTAGGGTTTGGAGAAAAGGAATGCGAGGGACGGCGATGTGCGGAATAAATTTAGGGATCATCAAGGGAATCGAATCTTATACGTGGAAAGAGATTACCTGAGCTTCGGAGAAGCAGATCAGCGAGAGAAAAATGGGTTTTGGTCGTTTCCATCAATAGTAGGAATGCAGTGGCGCGGTGGTGCTATGCCGTTGTTGCCGACGAGACGTGGGGTGGTGATGGATCTCTATGGTCAAAGATGAAATACTCAGGGTCTTGGCGCGAAGGGCGTCTGGGTTTTGAAAGGGAAGGGAGAAAACCGTGGGAATGGGAAAATGCAACTACCGTAGTTGATGTAGACTTCGGGAGAGAGAAACAAATGATATAAAATGGATTTGATGAATAAACAGTGTGTTTCAAATTTAGAAATTATTTTAAATGTTACTGTAACTATATTTCAAATATTTGAAATATAACTATTCCAATGTGATACATTTTATGGCTCAATAGCTAAATTTTCATTGGATTAGCTAAAAGATTTAGCTAATTTAAGCATTCTCATTAGATTGGCTAAATCCATCTTCAAAATTTAGCCAATATCACACTTTTTTACATTTGCCTATTCTATTTAAATTCAATCTCCACATTAGATTAGTCATTAAGTGTTTATATAATAATAAATTATTATTAAATTAAGAATTTTTTATTTAATTTATTTGTATCACATTTTATAATTCTATTAATTTAATATTAATAATAATTATATTCTAATTAAATTAATATTAAAAAAATCATATTTTCTAATATCATTTAATGCTAATAACAAAAAATTAAGATTAAATAATTAAAGTAAGAAATTATTATTTTAATTTTTGATAAACCAATTATAATTTTTTATATTTAGCTAATCAATAAAAATTTAAATTATTTTAAAAATGACTAATTTAATAATTTAATATAAAAAAATTTTAATACAAATTATTTAAATTTTAACTAATCTCTTAATTTGACCAGATGCTCGAAAAGTCAAGATATATCACAAGCATATGCGGGCCCAATCTGGGACTCATTAGGTATTGCATTAATTGCATTAACTTTATCAAAGTCAGCATATACAGCTGACGACGTTACTGTCGGTCGGCTTTCAAGCGACATAAAATAGAAAAATCATGCATACATTGAATATATTGATGTTTTCCACAATTTATATAAAACTTTTGGTTTTGGTACGTTGATGTCCAAGCACGGCCCTCCTGGAATGATAAAGATGAACATACCGACCTTATCGCTGAGTAAAGTCAAAGATAATATTACAAGCGAATGCTGGCCCAATCCGGGACTCACTCTGTCTTGCATTAATTGCATTAACTTTATCAAAATCAAGATATCCACCATACAGCTGGCGATGTTACTCTCGATCGGGTTTCAATATAAATAAATAGCATTTATTTGGTGTATTTAATGTCAAAAACTACCAGACTGGTATTGAAATAGTGCTCTTTATATTTATCTATAAAAATAAATAATAAATAAATAAATAAAAATATAAAGATTTACATAATTCTATATAAAAAATTACGTTCACAAATTATTTGGAAGTAAAATCTATTATAATAGATAATTTTATAATTTTTTATAACTTCACATATCTCTCAATACAATTTAAGAATTTAAAATTTCGAGAGACTAAAGATGATAACTCTCTTAAGAGAGATCTTTCAGAATCACATTGTGTGAAATTTGGATGTAAAGAAGTTGTAAAGAGTCCTTAGATTTGTAGAGATCTCATCATTTTATAAAAATTTATTTACTTATTTAGAGTGATTGAATCTCACTTATCTTATAAAGCATTTTACTTTAAGAGTATGAGTTAACTTGCCTTTTATCTCTTCTTAGTCTTATCTATCGGCTTTATTTTTTACTTTATCTTGGACTAGATTATAGGAAGTTGATTTGATCCCTAACAATTATTGTTTTGATCATTAAAAAAATTCAATCCTTCCAAACAGAATGGAGAGTCCTAAAAATTCATTATTACAACATTTTGCATTAATTATTAAATGCATAATTTTGCAATATTTTTATATATGGAATGAACAAGAACTTCTGCTTTATTTCCAACCAGAAAAATAATATAGCAAATGTGTTTTGTGATTTTCTTCCTCTGAAAAAAATGAAACCGGACCAATTTCAATTTTCCACATGAATGTGGATCACTTTACAATTGGAATAGGACGTTCTAGTGGTGGTGGGCTTCCGCTTTGATTCGGTAACTTTAGAGATGGTCCAAGCTGCTACTGGACTTTTTGGTACATGAAGAAAAAAAGTTCGGCCCGTTTCTCCTATTTTTACTTCTTCGTCTTCTTTTCCTGGATTTGACAGAAAGATGTTGTGCATTAGGTTTGAACATGGTTTATACATAAAAGATTATCTTATGGACCTGCCTGAGGCCCATATGTTACACGGTCAATGGAATAGAAAGCAATGGGGGGAAAAAATGATGCCGAATTCAATTGTGAGACATTCGAATTTGACAGAGTACAGCCCGATATCTGTCGCCTCGTCAAGCGAATCCAAGTAACAAAAAAGGCCTTGGCCCACAGCCCAGTTTGGTCTGAGGTTGTGGAATCAAATCAATGGGCCTGTTTGGTTTGCAAATTTTTGAGATAATTTTGAAAAAAACTTAGATGTATTATTTATTAAACTTTGTAAAAGGAGAGAGAATTTTGATTTCGAACTTTATCTTGCGATATGTTTTGTATAGGATTTTGTGAAAGTCGAGGATGGAGTTTAAAATTTTTCTTGCGAGTCAACCACTATTGATGAGAGGCCCGGTGGCCACGTATATAATTGGGTTGTAACTCATAGAAACGGAAACCCAGTCATGATGGTCAGTGGCAGGCCGAAACCGAAAAGATCAAAACCCCATCGAATGAGGGTGACAGCTGAAGCCTCAAACATAACCCAATTAATAGCTATACCAATATTTCCTATATCAATAATTTTTTTTTTTTTTTTGTTCATTACAAATATTTGATATATAGATGATGAGTAGAACAATTCTATTAATTTTAAAAAAAAATTAATATATAAAATATGTGGTATGGAGCAATAAATATCTTCTATATTTAAAAATTGTAAGACAAGTCTCACGCCCCCACTTGAAAATTGAACCGTGTTGATGTCTTTAGGTCTACGAGTACTGATTTCAACATTGTACTTTACTTATGAAATATAATTTTATTTTAAAAATAAATTTTATTATATAAATTATTTTAATGGTGTCATTTGAGATTCAAATAATACCAAAGCATGCTAACCTTTTTCTCCTCCACTCTTCCATGCTTGCACCCAACAAACTACTGTAGATTCCAATCTTTCCTGACAGAGGCCACAGGAAGTTTATTTATCGCCAAACCAATTTTCCCATTTTTGGTTGAAATGCGGTGTTTAAATGGTTTGGATCCTTCCTTCTGATGGCTCTCCATCCTTTCAATATCATTCCTTTAGAGACTTTTGTATTATATAAAAAATGTAAATAATTTAAAGAATTGTTCTAAAAATAAGCTCTATCCGATTATATAAAATGAATTGTAAAATACATTGGGTACTCATCATCATGTAAAAAAATTTTTATTGTTGATATTTCATTTACTCTCTCATTTTTATTTACTTTGATTTTTATCATATAAGAAATTTTTTTTTATTGTTCATCATTTAAAACACATATACTTCATTTTCTTTTAAAAAATATCTTAAAATTATTTTTAAACCAAATTTTCATATTTGATTTTATTTTTAATTTTTATTTGACTTATATATTTTTGTTTTATGTATATAGGACTGAATTATTTTACATTGTATATAAATATAAATTGCAAATATAAAAAAATATATGGATATTGTAAATTTATTGGTAAAAATGAAATATTTAAAAAGAATAAAAAAATATTTAAATGATATAGAGAAAAAATAGATAAGTTGATAGATGATATATTATAAAAATTAGTATATAAAATAGAAAAAATAAATTTTAATGATATATTTTAAAAGATAAAGATAAAAAATTTATTGGAAATGCAGTAAGGCGGTTTTGCATGACAGAATCTGCGGCTTTTTTATAGTAAAAAGATAAGCTTCTCGCACGCACGCACGCTTACCTAGGGACTTTGAAACGCTTCGAGGTGGCCGAACTGCCTTTAACAGAGAGTTATGGCAATGCATGTGAAGCTCTAACCTCTCATTCCTTCAATGGGCTTGCCCAGGATTTGGTCCTCCGTTACGGATATCAGTACTCATTGAACAACCCATTCCGACCCTTCAAACGGAAAATGTCACCGGCCGGCCTGTAAATGATATATATAGGAGCCTTGTGTTTTATGGCGAAAAAAGATTTGGAGAGTGAAATGAGAATTTTATGTTTTATTTTAGTATTTAAAATATTATATTTTAGTATTATTATTGTTTTGAGATTTGAAAAAGTTATATTGAGATTTGAAAAAATTGAATTGTTTATTATATTTTGTATGAGAATTTAAAAAATGTATAATGATGAGATGAGATGAGATGAAAATTTTGTGTCTCATCTCATCTCCTAAACCTGCCGGAGTCAATTTTAATTAGTATTAAATGCTTGGTAGTTCACAAATCCACGACTTCTTGTAGTACATCAAATTGTGACCTTTTTTTTAATTGTAAAAAAGATATAACGTATGATCATATCTAGTTATATTAATTTGTGAATTTTAATCTCTAGTGAATCTAACACTTCTCATTTTAATAGTGAAGATGAAAAAGGGGTCTTTTCCGGAGGGGAAATACTCTAGCTACAAAGTGATTACACAAAAGCAATCCTACAAACTGACATGAATTGATGTGATTCGTTAGATTGTAAAGTTACTTTTATTATAAAATAGATCTAATTGATCAGATAAAATCACATCAGTTTGTATGATTGTTTTTATATAATTCATTTGTAAATATAGCAGTCCTCCTTTTGGAGTTGTCGACGTTCCTGATGATTTTACTTCAACCTTCTTCCCTCATCATGAACCAATTTAAAAACAACTACTGATAAAGCTCTCGCATGGTATACATTGGTGCGAGCTTATATCCTAATTAAACTTAGATTAACTCAATGCTGCCACCCATGTACATGATATATATATATATATATAACTGCATGATATATATATATTTATATATAGGGTTAATTACACTTTGCCCCCTCCAACTATCACCAAATTCACAATGTGCTCCCGAAACTATTGATTGCATCAAAGTGGACCCTCTTACTTTAATAACGTCCCAATCCCCCCTTCCATCTATGATAAGAGTTAAATCAAACGGAAAACTCACCCACGTGCTTCTCACATGCTAATCCTTCAATGCAAAGACAAAATCACCCCTCACTCCATCGGTTTCCATTTCCCCAAACTGAACTTCATATTCAAAAATTCCCAAATCTGAAATTCGAAAACCCTAACTTGGAAACCAGTGACCATCGATCGATTGTTGTTCGCATTGGTGTTCGTTCGTCCTCGCACCAATCTTAGTGGCTTCATAAAATATTTTCGTTCATCTTCATCGAGTTGGTATCTGTCTTCTTCGCGCAGTGGGTGTCGCAGAGGTGAGTCCATCTCAAAATGACTCCATCTTTGTCTTCATCGAATTTGTATATTTTTCGTGTAAAACTGAGTAATTTGGAATGTTAAAGTGTACTGTTTTTTATTATGTCCCCCTCCAATATTGCACATAGGTGGGTCCAATGTTGTATGCTTCCTAATATGACGCTAGTGCATTGCTGAGTGGCGTTAGTTGTCCCAGTTTGAGAACACAATAACATGAGTGTGTTGTTGTTATCTTTATTGTCGGGTTGTGACAGAGGGACCACAGAGGTGGTCTCTTGCATAGGAAAATGACCAAATTTATCCGTTTGGTCCAATAGTTTACTTTTGTTTACTTTATGGTTGGTCTAATAATTGACTACGGTCCATGACTAATTTAATAGACAATATTTTGTAGGATGGCTACGAGAAATTTGTTATTTCAAGTCCATCATGGTGGGATAATTGATAGGCGGCAGAATGGGGAATATGTTGGGGGTAAGACTGATGTGTACCATGAACCATATGATGAGGATCACCTATCATGGATTGAGATACAGACGATTATGGCCAAGTATGGTTACCATCCAGGTGACCTAGTCTACTATAGACACCCTAGCTTGAGGATGCACAATGGTCTTAAATTGCTTACATCTGACCATGATGTGCTGTCTATGGTGGCTGCGCTTCAGGATCAACAAGTGGCTCATTTGTATCTTGTGTCTCATTCTCGAACTTCAGTGCACCAGTCTTCTTTGCATGATCATCATGTCGAGGAGGATGTGAGTGAGGATGAGGAGGAAGCAGAAGCACGTCGCCTTGGACTTAATGATCCATTTTGGAAAGAAGTGTTGAGTAGTGAGGATGAGTTGTATGACATTGATGTCAATACAGTGGGAACATCGAGGTCAAAGCCTGCACAACCAAGGAGTAAAGGTGTTGAGTCTCAAGTGACAGTTGATGATAAAGAGCCACAATCTTCCTCAGATGCTGAGGATGAGGAGGATGAAGGGAGGAATCAAGACAGAAGTGGTCCAAGGTGGCCAGAGGAGGATGACATAGGTATACTCTTCTATTTTCTTGTTTATTATTTTAGTGTTCATTTTTCAGAACTTGCTAAACAATGCTTGCTTTAACAATTAGCAGGTAATTGTTCTGATATGACACCAAGTGACGTCCTTCAATCTCCTGTCCATAGTGGTGACGAAGGACATCATGATTTTAAGTTTCCCGAGTTTCAAGCTGTTGACTTGGAGAAGCCAAAAATAT
The DNA here is from genome assembly GCF_001411555.2 of Juglans regia. NCBI lineage: Eukaryota > Viridiplantae > Streptophyta > Magnoliopsida > Fagales > Juglandaceae > Juglans > Juglans regia. Next base: position 17,170,573 of record NC_049911.1, on the reverse strand, counting down.
CTGTTGGAATGAAGTTTGGATCTACAGCACAGTTTAGAGAGACAATAAGGAGGTTGAACCTAAATATAGGTAAATCGATAAAATTTGCAAAGAATGATGGGGATAGGGTTACTGTTGTCTGCAATACCCCTAAATGTCCTTACCGGGTTTATGGGTCTTGGATTAGAGGGCAACAAACTTTCCAAATAAAGTCTATAAACCCAAGACATGATTGTAGTAGGAGTTATAAGAACCCCATTGTCACATCATCTTGGATTGCAGATAAGATGATGCCACTGTTTATAAGCCAACCTAATGTGCCTATCAAAGCACTTGCTGATGAGATTAAGAGAAAGTGGGGAGTGGAAGTTCCTAAAATGAAGTTGTATCGTGCTCGAGCGAAGGCTCAGTTTACCATATTTGGCAGCCATAGAGAACAGTATGCCAAGGTATGGGACTATTGTGAGACCCTGAAACAAAGGAACCAAGGTAGTTGTTTGTTAGTTAGGGTGGAACGAATAGCTCCTGAGTTACCTCCTATTTTTCAAAGGATGTATGTAGGATTGGCAGCCTGTAGAGAGGGTTTTAAGGCTGGTTGTAGACCATTGATTGGTTTGGACGGTTGTTTCTTAAAAGGACCATTTAAGGGGCAGCTCCTATGTGCTGTTGGTAGGGATGCAAATGATAACATGTACCCAATTGCAATGGCCATTGTGGAGGCAGAGTTAAAGGATAGTTGGGGATGGTTTATTGAGACACTTATATCCGATCTTGGACAGCAACCTGAAGGTGGGTGGACATTTATCAGTGATAGACAAAAGGTAATTTTATAAATATTTCAATATATTCTATTAACTAAAACTTATTAAATGAGCCACTCATTGAATATTTTTTGTAGGGTTTAAAACCAGCAATGGAGGAGTTGGTGCCTTACAATGACAGCCGTATTTGTGTCAGGCATTTATATGCCAATTTTCGAGATGCTGGCCACAGGGGTGTGGCTTTAAAGGAGAAATTGTGGCAGGCAGCTACAGCATACACAAAGAGGGACTTTGAGAGAGCTATGGAGGAACTGAAAGCCCTCAGTCAGCCTGCATATGACTACCTAAAGGTTATAGACCCATCACAATGGTCTAGAGCATGGTTTAACACATTTTCAAAGTCTGACTTGGTAGTGAATAATCTTAGTGAATGTTTCAACGCGTATATTCTGCAAGCACGTGATAAGCCAATTGTGACTATGGTGGAGACCATACGGAAGAAACTGATGGCATGATATCAGTTGAAAAGGGAAGCAATTAGTAAATGGGAGAATACAATCACGCCTTGGATAGTTGCAAAGCTTGAACTTATGCATGATTTGTCCATCTATTGTACTCCAACGTATGCAGGATGTGGTCAGTTTGAAGTTAACAATGCTGGTAGGCAATATGTGATTGATTTGGAAAAGAGGACCTGTTCATGTTTGAGATGGGACATCACAGGTATTCCATGCCCGCATGCATACACATGTATTGTGTATTCTGACCAAGATCCCAAGGGATATGTGCATCATTACTATAGTGTGGAGATGTGGAGGGCAGCATACGAGCCTTTAATTTACCCTATGCCAAGTGAGGATCAGTGGCTCACTACCACATACGAGAAGCCTACTGCTCCTGAGGTTAGGAAACAACCCGGGAGGCCAAAGAAACATCGAAGAAGAAATGAGGACGATCGACAAGGAGCAAACAAGTTGAGGAAAACTGGTGTGCATATGACCTGTTCGAGATGTAATCAAGTTGGTCACAACAAGAAGAAAATGTCCGCGTGGGAACGCAGGCACACCCTCCTTCACTTCTGCAGCAGAATTTCAAGCTCCTTCATTTCCAGATGAACAAGTTAGTGGCTACTTCTTCCTTATTTACTATACGGTATTCATTTACATATTGCTTGAAAATGTTGAGAATGTTAATTTACATTTAAATGTGGTACTAGGTCATTTCACAACCTCCAATGTCAGAGCCTTCACAGCCAACAACCCAATCTATGCAAACTGGGAACGCTCCACCTTCGTCGCCTTCACAGGCAACATGGCAAACAAGTCCAACAGTGCAGACTCCCTTGTCAAAGACTTCGCAGGCAGGCCAAAGTAATCAACTGCAAGTCAATGTGGGTCGTGTAAAGATGTTGGCCAAACGACCACCCAGGAGGCGGTCTGCAAGACTTGGGGGCCACCACTCACAGACTAGTACACGTAGACCTGTGTTTGTGGACTTAGACGTTGATACAAGCAATCCAGCACAAGGAAGACTGTGTTCTTGGGGCAATCCTGGAAGGGGAGGCATGCAATTCAGAGTTGGTCAACTGCCACCCAAGCCCCAAGTGCCTCCTGCCAAGGCTAATGCATCAGTGCAAAAAGGGAAGAATGTAGAGTCATCTTCACGTGTGGAGAGGATGAACGAAGATAAAAAGGGGAAACAGAAGCGACCAAATTGGCAATATTGACTTGTTGTTATAATGGTGTAGTTAGGGCTTAATGACATTACTGTTATTGGAAAACTTTTGTTGTAATGGTCTATAGTAGGGTGACATTATTAGAGTGACAATATTTGTTGGCAATATTGACTTGCTGTTCCAATTGAGGGATTTTGATATGTAGGGTGATATTATTATTAATCATTATCAACACAGTAAGTTGTTGTCACAAAATTCACTCCATAACCAAATTACATACAACAAGTGATGTTCAATACAACAATTAAATTCAAAACAACAACCACAGTCAATACACATCCAAAAAATTACATTAACCAATCCTACGCTATCATCAAGTAACGAGGACCTTCATCAGCATAATGAGACATTTTCATGTAGATAACAGCAACAACTAGAACAATTACAATGACACCACACCATGTGCAATTATTGTATTTCTTGTGCAAATATTTAGATTTTTCTTTCTCCTCATACAAAAACTGTTGGATATGTTTCATGTGCTCCCTCTCCATCACTAACTTAGCCTCCAATTCCGTAGATTTTTCCTTCAACTTATTGCATAACTCTTGGATATGCTCCCTACGCTCCCTCTCCATCACTAAGTTAGCCTCCAATTCGGATTTCTCAATCTTCAACTCACGACTCCGTATCCGGAGTCTATCTCGTAGCTGGCCAACCACATCTCCGCACGTGGAGCAATGGTCATCATCTACCCAATAAAAAAATGTACAAAACCTGTCTCCACTCCCATGTTGACAACCAGGAGTCCAATATGGGCATCTCCAGAACTTCCTTTTGTAATTATCATCAGTAGTTGACACTCTTAGACGTGCTCGTAGATTGCAACGGCAAAATGGGCCATCTAGTGGTGCTTTACCACCCCAGCTTGTACTAGATGAACCAGTAGACATCTTTCACAACCTGCTGAAATATGTCAGGATTATGAGTGTAGAAATGAAATAGTTAAAAGAGAGGTTGATGAGCCAAAACATTTCTACTCTATAGACTTGAATCAATATTATTCTTTACAGACTACTGCAGCTTTATACAAAAGGAGAAAAGAATCTTAACAAACTAAACTAGAACATTATCTAAGCATGGTATTGAATCAATATCATGGCAATTAAATTGGAACATTGTTGAGTTACAATGTACAATCATTTATAGCATTCTTGAGCTACAATAAACTCGAATCAGTTTTTTCACCTTACAACGTACAGTTATTTATAGTATTCTTAAACTACATCAAGGCGGGAGATTTGTTATCAATATTAACAATCACTGAGGTACCTGCGATGGAGAAAGCAATTTGAATGAGAGCTCTACAAAAAAACTCCTCTGCAATGGAGTCACTAACAGTTCGAAGGGAACACCGACGTCGTGGTCAGCAGCTCACACCGTGGTTGGCAGCTTTGTTAGGGTTCGTCGTTGCCCACCTTCTTTGCAGTTGACCCCAGCTTATTTCTCCATCGCTCCTAATGGCTTCAAGACAGACGTTCTTCACTTTGAAACAAAACCATTTTTCGGCATTAATAAAACGAGTCGTTTTGGCCATGGATTTGGAGATTTTTGAATATGAAGTTCAGTTTGGGGAAATGGAAACCGATGGAGTAAGGGGTGATTTTGTCTTTGCAATGAAGGATTAGCATGTGAGAAGCACGTGGGTGAGTTTTCCGTTTGATTTAACTCTCATCGTAGACGGAAGGGGGGGATTGAGACGTTATTAAAGTAAGAGGGTCCACTTTGATGCAATCAATAGTTTCGGGGGCACATTGTGAATTTGGTGATAGTTGGAGGGGGCAAAGTGTAATTAACCCATAAATTTATTTTTTGATCCCTAGTTCAGACTAAATTATTTATAATTTATATATATTTATATATAATTTATTCATATATAAATTATTATTTTAGAATATAATTTATATATATTTATATATATAATCTATTCATACATCGACTATCTCAATACGGTATACGAAATGATACTAGTATCGAAATATTTCATTCCAATACCTTAATCGATATGATATTTAAAACATTGATGTCAACTACTTTTTTGCACACCTTCCAGTACTATCTATTTTTTGTCGATAAAATTAATGCAGTTTTGCAGCCATACATTATCGAAAAATACTGATTTCCATTTATTTCTATCACTCTATTATACTGTTGTGATTTATTATTATTATTTTTAATTTTTTTATTAGGTGATTAAGTAAGTATTTTTTAATAATATTAAATTTTTTATTTTTTTAACAATATTTAAAAATATTAAAAAATACATGAATGAAAAAAAAATTCTATAACTAACTATAGCTCCCAGCGATAACTCTCAGCAGTAAGTGGAAGCGGTGGCTGTAGTGCCACTCTACATTATCTGCCCCGCCGTTAATGCTTCATCTACTAATATATAAATTAATGTTTATTGTTTCATTAAGAGTTATAAAACCAAATTAAAACGAAATGATGCCTTCTCAAAAAATTAGTCTTTGAGTTGCGACCCAATGTAGTCATGTGAAATTTGTAAAATTGTTAATTTTAAATCTATTTAATAAAATAAATTCTCTTTTGTCAACAATGTAATTGGTCATGTATGCTCCATATTACTTATTAATATAGTAGAATTTAATTTAATATATCCTTTTTGATAAATTTTTTTATAAAAAATTTAAATATATGAGTAATCAAAATAGAGAAGCAAAATGAAGCGACCTAAGGCTTAGTTTATTTTCAACACTAAAATCTAAAATTTTAAAAATTTTGAAAACTTCTTATTTCATCATTATAATTTTTTTAAATTTTCAAATAAAATATAATAATTAATTCAATTTTTTTAAATTTTAAAATAAAAAATAATATTAAGAAATAAATTTTAATAATATTTTATTTAACTTTTTAATTTTAATTTATGTCATGTAATCTGATATTTGAAACAAAAAGTCAATTAATATAATTCATAAGTAATTGGAGCGGCAGTGCACTGCATGCAGTCGAACCTAGAATAGCACTAGAGTACTGCTGTAGAATCCTACTGGCCTCTAGCGATCCGTCGATTTCTCCAAAGGGCAGTAGTACTACGGCCACCAAAATTCTTTACCTAGGAATTCTCTGCCAAAAGTTTATTTTTTTATTAATTTTTTAAATATTTTAAAATATTTAAAAAATACTTCCTTTCTCCAAAATCTAAATTTTTCCCAAAATTGATACTTGTAGGCGATTCTTGAGAGATTACTGCTGGGATTTGTCGTACAATATTAGAAATTTATATACATCTCTATATAAGATCTTGAAAAAAAAAATGGCCTTTAGAAAAAAAAATTAGAAAAATACTACTCTTTCCACTTATTTTTATCGCTAGTTTTTATCATTGTGAATTTTTTATTTAATAATTAAGTAAATATTTTTTAATAATATAATAATATTTTTTATATTTTAAAATATATTTAAATATATTTAAAAAAATCCATTCTAAAACCACTAACGGGAGCCAACGATAACACCGAGCGATAGAAGTAGCACCGCCCAAAGAATTATTAGTGCTTGAGAAACCAATGGGCATAAAGTGTCTGAATTAGCGCATTGCTTTCAAGATGGGCCCATCCAACATCATGAATAACATGTAAGAACCAAGAATGCGAGGGATGATGACCAATATGTTGATGAATGCATCGTACTTATTGTAATGAAATATTTTCTTCTTCATCATAAATCATGTCGTAGTATTAATCAGTCAAAATTAACAATATCGTATAAATATTTTAAATAATTATCATTTAAATAATTGATAAAAAAAAAGGTTAGTTATATGTCACATTAACAGATGTGACTGGAAATGAAAGTCGCCTTCTTTTTGTTTCTTTTTAACTAATGGAATATATGATAATAATAATTTTATAAAAAAAAAGGGTTAAACAAAATGAAGTAGTGCTTCTCATATATATATATATATATATATATATATATATATATAAAAGCACGTAGAGAGATGTCATCTTAAGGATAAGAGGATGTTTGGATTGAGATAACATTTAATTATTATAATTTTTTTAAATTCTTATTTAAAATATAATAAATAATAAAAAAATTTTAAATATTAAAATAAATATTAATATTAAAAAATAATATTATAATAATATTTAATTTAACTTTCAATTTTTATTTCATATCATCTCATTAAAAAATTTGATATATCAATCACTATTAATTCACTCCCGTATCCCACATCTATAATTTTTTTTTCATAGATTATAAAAGAATTTTTTATAAAATATGAGATGTATAATAATAAATAATGATCGATAAAAATAATTTTTTCATATTATTTCAACTCATTATTGAAATCTCCCTTTAAGCCGTCACTTCTTGAAATCGTAGAAGTCCGTGGCCCGTGATTTTAATTTGACTAGTAGCTCTAGAAACCTTGAACCATGAAAGTGGCCTAATCCAAAAGAACATGTTTATCATAAGCCTAGAGAGTCGACCATGTCTTTCTTACCGAAGAACACGATAATCTCTCTCTCTCTTTTATTTATTTATTTATAAAAACCCAATATATATATATACGCTTAAAAATGATTAAAATAGGGAAAAGGGAAAGCATGAAGGGAACATATATTAGATTAAGACAAGCAGAATGGCCAATAATAATGTAGCTCTTTTTAACTCATTAGAAAAGTGCATGAACCTGCAGATGCATGTCACCCATACAAGTGGAAAGCCTTTAATTCTCATTGCTCAACAACTCCGTCGAGGTTCAGCTGCACATGTATTTTTAGCACTGTTTTAACGTGACAAATTAAAAACCACCAAGCTAGCGGAGGAATCACTTTCTTATTTATTTATTGGGAGGGGGAGTCTCTTTCTCGATCTCATGTAGAACATCTCCAAGAGGTTTTTTAGTAGTATTGAAAGCGAATACATGCATGGCTATTGCTGTGGTCCATTAATATTGTTTGTAAATATTTTAAAGTCATGAATGTCTGCTCCAAAATTAAAAGCGTGAGCAATTAGAGTCTGATCGGACAGTGAGATGAGATGAGTTGAGTTGAGTTGAGTTGAGATGGTTTATAAATAATATTAAAATTATTAATTAAAATTAGATAAGATGAAATATCATATTTGTATCCAAACGGGCCCTTAATGTCTATGATCGACCCATGTGTTATTTTTTTTCCTAATCATATCTCATATATATATATATATAACAGCTAAGGTCTAAAGTCCAAACAATCTATACATGGGCGGAAGATTATGATCCTTTGCGTTTACTAAATTATATAGAAAAATATGTATTCTCTCATTGGATAGTAGAATGAGATAAAGAGTAAAATAGTGGTAAAGGTTGTAAAATTTTCATGTTGAATAATTAAAAAATAAAAAAAGATAAATGTACATGCAAGTGTTGGATTATTTTGATCAATGGGTTCCTTCTAACTTGGAAGCCTTTTTTGCTTTCTACTCATGATATTTATTACAGATTTAGTAATCACAACAAATTCATATAAATTAGAGAAATGATAGTTACAGTCGTGATTGTACAAGCGCCGTCCAATCACTTTAAAAAAATGAATAAATATGATATCTATATGAAAAATAATAATTTTTTAATAGTAAATTCTGCTCTTTTTTAAAATGATTGCACGCATAATGCTTGTACACTCTACGATTATATGTAGCAGTACTTTATAAATTATATACCCCATAATGATTGATATAGACCACTCACTATATGTTTTCAAATATTATTATTATGGATGCATGGTATCTTGAACTCTTGACCAAAACACGATGCCCAAAGCCTCAAGGAATTGAGTTTATTTGACGGAATAATTGTATTGGACTCCATGCAAAACAAATTAAAGGCGAAAGGATCCAAATAAAAAACAGAGAAAAAGAGGCAAATGATTCTAGTGGGCGAGCGGGCGGGCTAGCTTTGGGATTGCATAGTCCAAACAAACATATATTAATACCTCTAATTGCATGCTACCAAACTCATTTAACATTATAAACAAGTTATTTTATTCATCGATCTGTGCTTCTCGAAAGCTGTTCTTACCATAATCAAATGGTTTTGAGTAGGTATCATTGGCTATCTGAATATAATAACATGAATGGATAAGATATATGGGTCTCTTTGGTCGTTGGTCAATCAGACACTACGCTTAAAAACTTCCAGAAGTGTTTGAAAGTCCCAGCCCGGACTCGGAGGTTCCAAGTTATCACAAAAATGCTTGTGGTCAAAAGTTTTAAAGAGTTTATGCAAGACATATTCATAATGGCAATTATGAATATGAATTCCATACTCTGTTCAAAAAGAGCTTGAATTGTGAATATTAATAATTGTATATTTTAAATTTGTATATTTTGATTGAAAGACTTATGTGGGTGCAAAAATGATGAATGTCAATAAAAAGCTGCAATATCACATTCTTTAAGACAATATTTGTCGTCACCAGTAACCATCAGGCGTCAGCACAAATTATTGGTGCATTTTCATCCAAGATACAATAAAACCCATAATGAATTTGTTTGTCTATCTGCATTATGCACAAACGAAATTAGATTCGTATACTCTTAGATTATACTATTCTACTAGTAGATTAGAAATCTGTCATCTATAAAATGAATAGATCTTAATGATAAATTTTGAAGAAATAAAATATTTTTGAGAGAATGAGAATTTCAAAATTTACTTTTAAGATTATAAGTATGCAGGCCTCTTGGCCTGTTTATAGATGATCAAAAAATGCGAATAAAAAGTTATAGCTACTCAATTGACTAAAATCAGTTTCGAATAAATACATATGCTGGCACCTGTTGCCAAATGACACAATCCTTGGACTTGGTCCAACGTCGATTGGCACCATACCAATAGGTTGGCACACGGTCAGTAGCACCTCTACAAAACCCATTGGCACGGGTTCGAATCCAATTAGGCGCATTCTTTGGTATTTATCATTTCACATGAACTTATTGTGCTCCCGCCCTTGGGCTGATGGGCTCACACGCCCAGGCCTGCATAGAGCTCATCCTCTCAATAACGCATTAAAATTCCTTCTTAACATAGGGTTCAAAACTAGTGCTCAATACTAGTGAGGCATTTACCAGTTATAATTTATAATATCGACCTAAATCTTATAAGCATAAGCTTATAAATTTTTCATAATTTCTCTTTTTCCAAAATAAATCTCTAAATATTATTATTAATAAATATAATATGTAATTATTTTAAAAATATTTTTAAAAATTCTCCATAATTTTCAAAATATATCTCGATTAGAATAGGAAAAATTGTATATAAATGAATGTGTCTTTTAGACTAAAACCTTCACATAGTGAAAATATGTCAAAACTAATCAAGATGGCATGTTAAACATGCTTTGAACTAGCGATCCTATATGATTAGTCGAATATATTTCACACAAGAATTCTATATTCTTTGGGTAGTTCAAAATACCGACATGTAGATTAGCCTTGTGTCTATATGATTGTTTCAAGAGAGCTCTATAGATAAAGCCAATTTCGCATAAGAGGTGGCACTACCTCCGACACTATATATGTAGACTTATTGAAAGTGTCATGTAGCTAAATACTTTATTAGAGCTATGTTAGAAGGCTATTAAATACTTATTACTCAGTCTTTCCTTTTTATTACAGTAACAAAAACTTCAAACCTTGGGATGCTAAACTAGTTTGAAAGCTAATTCTAATATCACGATGCTTGCAACCGCGAATATATAATATATTTTGCTCAATGAACTCAGGCTTTGATATGTCCAAAAGTTGAGTTGATGTGACGCACTTGGGTTTCGCTTATGATTTGACAAAATCCATGAACTTGGGATGTTGGCCACACGGGTCAAACACCCCTCGCACAATGTGATAAAAAGTGTGTGTGCCCAAGATGGTGTGCAGTTATATTAGCAAATAAAAAATAAAACACACAATCATTAAATCTAATTAACAATACTAGAAAATTTAAAATTACATCATAATAAAATTATCCATAAGTCACTTGTCTTAACCCATAAGCAACCAAATATTACAGTCATCCAGACTAGTCATGAAAACAACTCAGATACAACACTTAATTACAACAAGGGAATAACTCCACTCCTTATTCTGGTGGCAGAACTGGATCTCCTTGATTGTAACCATAGCCATACCCATCCTCTTCCTCAAAATCTACGGTTCTAAGGAGCCGTAGTGGGACTACCACAGTTTTATTTCATAAAATCTCAATGCACTCTAACGCGAAATAGAATGATTATTGCAATAGTTTGATTGCTCCCCTCGCTCTACTAATTGGTAGTAGTTAAATCGGAACCATAATCCAAATAAGTGGAACTAAGCCTAATACTCAAAAAATACATGCAGTGGAAAAGGAAATTATGCAATCATTTAATAATATTGCTAGTAATAATAAAAAGGAAAATGATCATTTATGCAACAGAACTTTTCAAGTTAAACATAACATAATAGACCCCATGCTTATCCCCAGGGACTAGTACCCGAATGTGCCTAGCCCTCACTAGTCTAGGGGCATCCACTAGACTCGAGACATTTATACCCTCTAAGTCTCAGTTGGGTTTCATCTGGTTAGAGACATTTATACCCTCTAAAACAATTTCAAGTAGCACATACTTGACCCGAGTTATACTCGCTAGGTCTCAGTCAATTTCACTTGGCCAGAGACATTTATACCCTCTGAAACCATTTCAAGTAGCACACACTGGACCTGAGACACTTATAAACGCTAAATTGATTTCACTTGGCCAAAGATATTTATACCCTCTAAAATCATTTCAAGTAACACACATTGAAACCCGAGACATTCACACCCTCTAGATCTAAGTTGATTTCACTTGGCTATAGATATTTATACCCTCTAAAACCATTTCTTGTAGCACACACTGGACCTGAGACATTTATACCCTCTAGGTCTCAGTTGATTTCACTTGGCCAAAGACATTTTTTCGTAGTCGGTTTGGGAAGTTTACCAACATAACCTCTCAGTGCAATAATAGGAATTCCACTAAATAGGTATAAACTAAATAACATCGTATAACAAATATTCAGCAAAAATTTACACAACGACGAACGATATTTTCAACATTATTAATCCCCCACAAAATAATCTCAACACTTTGTGAGGCTCTCATCCACATTCACAATTGCACAATTATCTTATCACTTCATTATACAATTCACAAATTACTACAACCACATGCAGATCACAATTCACTACAACATACAACTCACCATTCACCACATCAGTACACAATCCAGAATTAACAATTCCATCAATAATATTTTCAAGGTTAGAACATAGAATCACTTAGCAAGCAGAGGTAAACTTTTTGGATGATCAAAGCATCCCAAGCTATACTTGCTGGTCATGGTTGTTCTTATCAGTGAGTGTTGAGGCGATCCTCCAAGTGGTCTTGGGAGTCTCGGATAGAGAAGAGGCGATCCTCCAAGTGTATGTGTGTGTGTGTGCGCGCGCGCGCTCTCATTGTTGGGACAGAGAGGTAGTGAAGATGAGTAAGAGATAGAGAGCCAGGGAAAGACAAGGAGGGGAAAACCGAGAGATGGAGGAGCCACTACAGCAACACTAGACAAGGAGAAGCACCATGCGGGTGGCGAAAAATCAGCCCAAACAGAGAGGAAGTAAGTTACATATATATATATATATATAGAGAGAGAGAGAGAGAGAGAGAGAGAGAGAGAATCGAAGAGGTGGATGGAGGGGAGGATCACAGTGAAAAGCAATGACAGAGCGTGGAGGACGGTAGTGACAGAACCCAAACCAAGAGAGAAAATAGAGGAAAAAACGAGCGAGAGAGAGAAAGAAAGATCTGAGAGAGGAGAGTGAGGCCGCTAGAGGGAATAGAGCAATGGCTAGAGGGGGAGGGGTGTCGGCCTATTATAGGCCGGGAAACACCCTTCACGGTTGCCACAATGCTCGGCTACAATTGGAGAAAGTGAGCAATGGTCAGACAACGACAATGGAGGGCTAGGTGAACTGTGATGTGTGGGGCTACTACTATTGTGAAGGGGCGTTGTGCAGACTCCCAGGCAGTAGGGACTCACGTGAGGGGTGAGGATGGTGCAAAGAGGAAAAGAGAGAAGTAAAGAAAAAGAAGGAGAATTGGGGTATTAGGAATTGACATCTCAGGGCCAAAATGATGTTGTTTTGGGGGATGGGTTGGGCTTTTCCTAAGAGTATTGACAATGTCCTAGCCATTACCAAGCCAAAATTTTGATTAAAACTTGAAGTTTTGACTAAAGCCAAAACCTTTGAAAATGTTAATTCACATTGGACTAGTCATTCCAAAGTCTAAATAATAATATAATAATATATATTTTAATAAATATTTTATTTTTTTTATAATTTATAAATATATTTCATATATTAATAAATAATTTAATTTTTACTATCCAAACAAATTATTTAACATGAAGGAGAAAGGAAGACAAAGGGAAGGAAGAAAGAGAGGAAATGGGGAGTGAGTGAGAAAAGTGAGAATAATTTTTAATAAAATATTATTTTGGTTGGTGAACATTAACTTAGCAAATATGACTTTGGTTTTCTATTTACTGTAACTGATAACTTAACTTGAAGTGATTTAGCTAGTCCAATACAGCTGATTTTGGAAAACTTTAGTTAAAATTTGGAATTGTCTGATATTTGGCTAGTCTAATGCCAGCGTTCTAAGGCTTTGGGCCCTACTGTGGGCTGGGCCTTTGTAACACCCCATTCCCGTAGGCTAGGAGTGTCACGTATTTTTTTATGAAAATAAACCCGGCAAGAGATTCTCTAATTTCATAATTGAAAAATAAACTGAAATTTATTATGAAATAAAAGGTCTAATAAAATTGTCTTCGAAAAATATTAAATGAATAAACTGAATAAATTTATGTCATAAAAACATGTTTTATTTTAGAAAGTCTGAACTAAAAATAAATGCTCCTTCTACTCTTAGACTGCCTGCTCGTAATCATCATCTTCACCTGGGTGGTTAAAAATATGAAAATAAACTAAAATGAGTCGATGACTCAATAAAAAATCTATCACAACGTAAATGTAATAAACATAAGATTTTCATAAGAACTTTCATGTTGAGCTTAAAATTTATGATTGTTCATGCTAATGCTTATGTTATATATGACTGATTTATCTGAACTAATTGACTGAATTATCTGACTTATCTGACTGGCCAACACACTTAACCCTGTGTGCAAGGTTGTGCACCGGCCCCACATCCCGCTGCAGCAAGGGGAACCGCTGATAGTATTCTAGCATACTATGGTGGACCACGACTGAGTTCGTGGCTTGCACACCACCCTGAACTGAACTGCATTGGTACCATGCATCTGAATAGCCATCTTATTAACTGATCTGATATTATCTTATACTTGAATTTAAGATGGCTTACGTGTCTTATACACATGAGATGCATGACATATTACATACATAATTATAATTTCTGAATCTGAAACATGATGCGGAATGACATAATCGTATGCTATGCTGGATGACATGTTTGCATATGACATGAGTGGTTCATAAATAATGGTTGTCAATGAACTGGCTTGAATAATACTTATATATAAGTTAAACTGTGATGATCCTAATTTATGATCAAATTACTTACCTCGCTACGCTTCTTCTGGAATAACACTTCGTAACTTGAGACCTATAGACAATAATAACTATCACTAAATTTGTTCGGAAACAAATAAGTACTAATATCTTATCTAATTAAAATTCACAATAAAAAAGATAGTCAAACAACTCTTTTGTTTAACGCTATAATCAATAAATCCTAGTATTTAAATTACTTAAGATACTAATTACATATTAAAACTTAGTAGAATACTTGGGCTATTTTAAAATAATTTAAAAAAACTTAAATTCTTAAACTAAGTTTCATTTCTCAACATAATTATTAAATCTTATAAGAAACCTAATAAATTCCATTAAATTCTTAACATAGTAATTTTATTAAAATCCTACTAAATTGACAAAGGAAATATTAACTAAAATATTAGACTTAAAAGTATACTTTAAAATATATTTCCAATTCTTTAAACACTTTCTTATAAAATGAACCTTTAACTAATATATTTATTTAATTAAAAACTAACCTTTAAAAATATTAAGCCCAATAAAATTACTAAAATCGTTGTTAAAATAAGATTAAATCTAATTTAAAATACCCTTTCAAATTCTTTAACTATTTTCTTATAAAAATGAGCTCATGACTAATATATTTATTTAATAAAATAAACTCAACTAGGAATATCAAACTCAATAAAAATCATTAAAACAATTATTGAATTGAAATAAGATGAACTCAAATTAAATACAAGTCCATTAAAGATTATTAAAATCTGAAATAGTTGCAAAATTCTAGCCCATAAAAACATTACTACATGAGCCCAAACAAAAGAAATAAGCCCATCCCACCCTCATACGGGCCTAAGGCCCACAGCCCATCAGGAACTAAGGGTTCTTTCTATATCCAGAAACACGGCTAAACCAAAACAAGGCAAAACAGAGTCTGAGAGAGGGAGGGTCTGCGATGGAAGAGCTCCCCGAGAGAGAGAGGTTGACTCGACGACGGCTCTAGGTGGCTGGGAGTGGCCGGCGACGCGACTGGGGGTTCCTATGGTGGTGCGGCACCAAGTGAGAGAAAGAGAGAGAGAGTTTAGAGAGAGGAAATGTCAAACCGAAACAAAAGAGAGAGAAAAGGCTATGGCGGCCGAGGCTTTACCGGAGAAATGAGTGGCTCGACGAGGGCTGTGGGTCGGTAGCTTCTGTGTCGTCGGAGAGGGGTTCGGCGCCTCTTGAGGTGGCTACCGAGGAGAAGGGGCGACGGCATTGATTCGGCAACAGGGGATTTTCGCGGCTCACAAGTTTTCTCCTCTCATGTATGGGTAAACACATTTTATAATGGTAGAATGATAGAGAAAAAAATAAGAAACCCTAGAAGAGTAGAGACGTGCACGTGCGAGAGAGTGGAGACGTGCATGTGTAGAAGAATACTCGGCAATAGAGTTGGTTTTCCACTAGGATGTTAGCAAAATCACTGAGAAACATACGGGTTTGGTGGTTTGAAGTGTTTAAACAGAGGCTAACAACGAGATGAGGTTCGGTGACTAGAGGGAAAAATTAAACTTTAAATTTCAAACCACACTCTAGTAAACGTAATCTGATACATTTTAGGAAATCCCTATTAAAACAAAACTCTAGCAAATTTTAAATAACAAAATATAATAGAAATTATAAAAAAAAATAAAGTAAATATAAATTCTGATAAAACTATAATTCTAATAATAAAATTTTAAAATAAAAATTTTACTAGGAAAATTACTTATATACCCTAAAACCAAAACTGGTATGTTACAGCCTTAGTCTAGTTTTAATTATTGGTGATTTTATTGTATAGACTTTAGTCTCATTGCCTTTGATGTTTTCTACACCAACTTCCTTGTTAGTCTTTTTGATAGATAATTTTTGGCAAGATCTCACAAAATCATTTGTAAATAATTCATCTGTGACTAATTGCCTTGCATAACTATGTCTTAATTCAATCTGCTTGAAGTTGCCATTATGCACGGCTATAGACCCGTGATAGTGTAGACTGACTACCAAAATGCAAATATATTGGTGGCATAGGTTTCAGCCAAATGGAGATCTCTAACAATAAATTTCTTAGCCACTCTACCTCTTTGCTACAAGAAACCAATGTTATAAGCTCAGTCTCCGTGGTTGAGTCAATTATGCACATTTGCTTCTTTGATCCACAAGAAATTGCTCCTCCAACAAGGGTTAATATCTGTTAAATTGATGATCATCATGCTCAGTTCCCGCATTAGTATATCCTTTTACAACCAAATGAAACCTCCTTCAACCAAAGAAAACCTAGTGTACTTAATACCATGACTCATGGTATTTCTCAATACTTTTAAAATTATTTTTATAGCTAACAAGTGAATATGATTATTTGAATGCATTATATAAACATAGTAATATATAAAGAAATCATCTATAAAAGTATGATGCCCCCAAACCCCCGCTTCGGATGTAATGGAGACTTGGAGCGTTAGGACATGCAACATAAGGTAGGTTACATACCCTCATTCATGACAATTAATATACAATGCATCATAATATGCAACTAGCAGTATGCAATAATCGTAGCAAAAAATAGGGTCACTTATAAAACTTTATGCCAAAATGAACTAAACATCCTAATAATATTAATAACCCTAAGTTTAAACTTAAGTACATCATTTCCTTAGTACAAAATACTTAATTCAAGTTCCATGGTTAGATCAACTCTTTCATATGCTCTGAAGTATGAAGAGTCAATACTTATAAGCATCAAACTTATATATAGTCTTCGCTCAAGGTCTGAGTCCTCTTCAACCATCTTTATCTAGCGGTCTATCATATTTGTCCTCTACTGGTTTTGACACAACTTCTATCATTCCGGAGGGAATGAAAGTGGGTTTACAAGGGTGAGATGTATTTGAAATCTTAGTAAGTTAAACAATCAACTTGCACAGAGATAGGATATGCATGATTAATGGTAAACATTAAATGCATGCAATGATATGCAGAAAAAATCCGTATTTTTCTTACATCCAGATTCCTCAACATTTCTCAGAAAAACTTTAATGCACATTTCTTTCAAAGAATATTTTTCACTTTCTTGTTTAAAAAAATGATATTTTGAAAGAGAACATTTCATACCTCATTTCTTTAAAAAAATATAACATTTTATAATTATTAAAGCCATCATTAACAAATGTATAGTAGCAGCACAGTTCCTCATATGTATCTTGAGCACCTGTCGGTGACCGTAGCACAATTATATTGACACTACGTTTTTATCTGCAAACATCGTTTTCAATGTATTGGTATCACAATATTTCATCATAACATATCATCATTATAACATTTCACTATCATGTTTACACCCACCAGCATTAAGTGTCATATACGACTTCGCTCTAGCATTCTTTAAAAAGAATTCATTCGGAACCCGTTGACGGTTCTTTGTCAACCCAGAGGTTACCACTCAATTTTTTCTCACTCTAGTGTAGACATAGGGGTTCCACTAGGATAATTCTCCATCATAGCCTTTGGGGTGGTGACAAATTTATTTTCATGCTATGCTTGAAAAATATGTTTCATGACATGTGCATATATAGCAATCTTTCATGTGAAAATAACATTTATAGATGCAACACTCTAAAATGGTGAGAATTTCACATGTCATGTAAACAAGTAATCAAATTTTCAATAATGTATCATATGATGTTTCATGCTCAAAATGACATTTAGAATATGAATGTGGCGTTTACACAATAATCATAGATAAATTATCTAAAAGTAAGTTAGAAACTAACTTACAAACTGTCCGAAGTTACAGAATCAAAGCGGCTGTAATCAAAGTTATGCTAAATTAGGATTTGAACTTCTAAGGAAGATGCTCATAATCAAAAGGTTCAAAAATTTAGTATTTACAAAACTACCCCTATACTTAACAAAATTGTC
The DNA here is from genome assembly GCF_001411555.2 of Juglans regia. NCBI lineage: Eukaryota > Viridiplantae > Streptophyta > Magnoliopsida > Fagales > Juglandaceae > Juglans > Juglans regia. The sequence continues at coordinate 17,152,545 of NC_049911.1, read as the reverse complement.
ACTAAGGCATTAAATTTTTACTATTTACATTTTGGCTCCAAAAATTACCAAGCTTCACAAACCGGATATTTTCTAAGTTCTAAAACCATCTATGTCCTTATAATTTCAAGAATAAAAAAAGAAAAAAATGCTAATTTCACTCAATCGGTGGCATGCATCACTTTAAGGCTTATGTGTGATTTCAACTATTCAACCTCTATGGATGCATGTGTATTCAAATTCATCAAGTGCCAATAGTAATTATAACCTTAGGGATAAATTAAATCTTAGGCATTAGTTCATACAAGTTCATCCTAATAATTAAACATGGCTCAAGACCTTAATCACCATTAAATCATTCATTAAGCATGCATGATGTTTCTAGCTTTATTCATCAAGAGATGTTTCAAAAATTTAATCAAATCATGCATTTTAATTCTTATCTCAATCACAAGGCTTTTATAAATTTAATTTATTCAAGCCTAAGTAAATTAATCAAAACTTTTATAAGTTAAGCATAAACTAATCAAAACTGATACATGCTAGATGATCAGCAGAAGATGAATTTAAAGCCTATTATGGCATGATTCCAACTTCAAAATTTAAATCTTCAAAGTTCATTCTAATAAATTTATTAATCATATAAAATTATACTAATACATGCCATAGCAAAAAATTCCATCCAAAATAGTTTATGAAATCAATACTTCCCAATTAATCCGGTTTTGAACTTAGCATGCTAAACTTTATTTAAACTTAATCAAAATTCATTCTCATGGCATAAATTAAAGCCTAATATATTATGCTAATACTAAATAAAGATTGGAACAAGGCTACTTACAGAATTCGTGGCCCTTAGAACTCCTAACACAATTTCTCTCAAGAACTCACTCGGTTTCACTCTATTGCATACTAAGGGGGATAAATGCTCTCAAGACTCAAGAAAAGACTTGGAAGAGAGGTGTGGAGAAATGAGGAAGTGAGGGAAGTATTATAAGCTTCAAGGAGGGAGGGGGTCTTTGGCCTTGGATGAAGATGAGGCTTTCGATTGGTGGAGGTGGGAGGTGGAGTGATGAGTGAAGTTTTCAGTTTTGTGTCATGCTTGGTCAGCTGAATAGTGCCCTATATTTTCATGATTTCTTGGTCAGGTGTAATAGTGTGTCTATAGGTGCAGGGGCTGCATTGGTGAAGAAATAAAATAAAAAGAGAAAAGAGAAAAACACAAAGAAGGCCAACAGTTTTGAATAAAAACTGTTTAGATTTTGATTCCATTCTTGTCTCTTCTCTTTGGTTTGAATTGAGGGCATTATTACCATCATTGAGTGTCTTTTTTAGGTGGTTAAGGGACCTAGGGTGGGGTGAGGAAGTGATCAAAATAGGTACATAAAACTCAATTGAAACCCAAGGCCACTCAGTTTGGCTTCAACTGGGCTTGTAATGGAATTGGTTGGATTTCTTCGAGCCAATTCGTCCAATGCTAGACTTGAACTAGGAGGGTTAAGGTAAGGTGTAAATGATGAATTTTTCTTGAGAAAATGGTGTAAGTGGCGTGGGCTAAGATCTTATTTGGTGCAATGCACATGAGGGTGCATATATGTGCCGATTGGTGGTGACTTGGGCATTGACATGACTTTGCTTCTATTGACATGTGTTGGTTCAAGATTAAACTTCTAAATTAGTCTAAGAATAATTCAAAACAATAATAAAATCAATAAATTTCATATAAAAAAATGTGAAAAATAATTTGAAGAAAAATTAAGTTTAAAACATGGTTTACAGGTCACTAATCATGTGTAAATTGATTAATACCCTTAACTCAAGTTAGAAACTTAATTATAGTCAAGTGGGAACCTTACAGGTAGGGGTGTAAACCGGTTGGTCCGGACCGGAGAAACCGACCGGACCGACCGGTTCGGTCCGGACCGGACCGGTTCGGTCCGGACCGGACCGGACCGACCAAATGCATGGTCGGTTTCAGTCCAATAAATAAGAAAGTTTCGGTCTTCGGTCCAGTCCCGGGGTGGAGATTTCTCGGACCGGACCGACCGAATAAAAAATAAAAAAAATAAAATATTTTACATATTATTTATATAATAATTATACAATGAACAATATAAAATTTTAAATATGTTATTAATACTTGTTAATATTCTATAAATTAACAACATTTTATATATATCTTAATCTAACCTATCACTATTAACAATATAAAATTTTAAATATGTTATTAACACTTGTTAATATTCTATGAATTAACTAATATATAATATCAATTAGTTAATTATATAGTAATTATATAAATTAATAATATAATTTTCATTTAATTTATTATCATTGACCATATAAAATATTTTTTTATTGAGTTTGTTACCTAATCCATATTAATAAGTCACTTAATTTAATTTAGTATTTTAAATAATTTTTTTTATTAATTGATTTAAAAAAAATAAAAAATATGCCGGACCCAATGGACCGGACCGGATCGGGTCCCTATGGGGTGTTCGATCCGGTCCGGACCAACCGGTTTACACCCCTACTTACAGGTATGTGAAACTTCTTGGAATTGAGGGAAACTAATGATATAGTGTATGTTGACTCCAATTGGAAGAATGAAATAAAAGGTGAAGCTTTGGGCTTCAAGGGTTGAGCTTCCGTTGAGCCAAATGTGCAAGCCTTGGTTGTAGGCTTTAGTGTGGGTTATTATATGAACCTTATGTCCAGATTTGTGGGGCCTATCCATGGACTCAAAGGCCTACTAGGTTGGGTCTTAATCTTAGGTCTTTTTAGGTTGGGCCAAAGGCCTTCACTCTTACTAAGTTAGGCCCAATGGCTTTATGTCCTTTATATTGGGCCTGTTTCTGGCGTTCTCCAAGAAAGGTTTAAAACTTTATATCTCCCAAATTGGGTCAAAAGCTTTTTAACATCTTATCCTTAGCTCATCTCATCTTTAGTGAATTAGAGTTCTACAGTCTTGTGTCCATTATATAGGGCCTAAAGTCCATTAAGTAGGGTCTAAAGTCTTATATCCATCAAATAGGGCCTAAACTCTTATTTCTCCCAAGTTAGGCCTAAGGTGTTTGTGTCTATCCTTAGCCCATCTAATCTTAGTTAGAGCCCTTATTAAACCACCATTGGGCATTTTCTAAATCCATCCAACATTTAACCCAATTGCTTAGCCCATTAATGTGGCATGTGTCATTCTTCCATTGGCCTCTTGGCATCTTACCTCAAAATTAATAAGGGCTCAGAAGGATATTTGAAGCTTCAATATATGCAACATAAGATTACCTGTCCTTATTCATGACAATTAAAGATGCAATATACCTAGCATGCAATTAACAATATGTAATATTCGCAACAAATAATTTTTTTCTTTGAACAATACTTTATGACATTCACAATATAATTAATATCCAAAAGGTTACAATACTTGTCCAACAGGTTTGTAACATAATTAGTACTGGACACAGAACTCCCTAATTACATGCAACACTATGGTAACTACTAGGCTAATCCATTAAGTAGTTCGTGCAACTCGGTCAAGGATGTCATAATACTATAGAGGAAATGGAGCGTCGAAGTGATGAGCTCAGCATCGTGCCGTTGCTATCTAGTCAGCCGCCTCCAATCTTTCATCTCTCACAGATCGACTACCGTGTCCCGTAATCCTAGCGTATGATCTACCATTCTGGGGGGAATGGTATTAGGAACTACTACAGTAAAATTTGATTACAAATCTCAATAAGTTAACCGAAAATTTAACATACAATTTAAATATGCATGCATGACAATAAAAACAAGAATGCATACATGATAACCATAAATAAGCATGATGTGACTAGACATATAACATGACATGAACTGACATGACTTAAACAAAGCACAGACTGAACTTGAAACTCGAAATGACATGAACTGACATGAGAAGATCTGAACTGGCGTGAACTTAAACATGACATGAAGTTGAACGTAAACTAAACCTGAATTGACTGAAATTGAGCATGAACTGAACTGGACATTAAATAACAAGAGCATAAATGTGAAATACATGAATTTGAGATTTTGTTCAATAACTAAGCGTGATTAATAAAAATCAAATATGGATGCTACATGGGTCCCCTTGAGCCATGTATCCCTACCAATTACTGCATCACAACAAAGAAATTTGCACCAGCTGTGAGTACGTTAACATATGTGCTAGTTCATAAGTATATGCACTTGATGTGGAACAAGTAATGTACGTATCCTATGTTAGGTATCTGCATTAGCACGAGTATGTATAAAACAAAATTGAAATGTGGGTGGCACCATCGGCATTAGTGTCTGACTTTGCTCTAATGACCAATTAATTAGATCCCATTTCAAACCTATTGATCTTTAGCTTGTCAACACAGGAGATTTCACACTAATTTAGACACTCCAACATGAAACAAATGAATTTCACTAGGATATTACATTATCCTAGCATCTAGGTTCATGATAAACGTAAACAGACTTGACTGACATGAAAATATTGGTTTCGAGGTATACAAACTGTACTTGAGATATAACCTAACATGACATGAAATGACAAATGACCTAACGTAACGTAACGTGAAATGTGTATGAGATGTATCACTTGATGTAACATGAAGCAAACAACAATACGTGATATGACATAATGTGTCAAAGATAACATTATATGACATAGCATAATGTTTAAAAGATAACATTATGTGACAGAATATATATATATATATATAGTGTAACAGATAGATATTGTGTGATAGAATATATCGTGTAAATGATAAATACTTCGCGATAGAATAATATGTGTAATATATCAACATTAGTGAGATGGCATAGCATGGCATAGATGATAACATAAGTATATAAACAATAATTCCCTTACCCATCGCACATACATAGTAATCTGACAGTAAATTAGAAACATGTAACACGAGAAATTGTAAGTAAGGATTCTAAAAATTAGAAACTTTATTACTAATAACTTAGTAACATGAAATATGCTAAGTTAAGGATTTCACATCCTAACTCCAAAAATACCAAAATTTACATTTCTCATGTAAATTTACATTTCTCATGCAAGATAGATCATCACATCCTATACTTAGAAGCATGCTTCAAACAACCAATAAAAATTCACTTCACATAAACACAAAAGTTTTTAGTAAAAAGATCTAAACTTTTTAACAAAAATACAAACTCTTAAATCTCAAGATTTTGACTCTTTAAAAAAAAATATCTCCAAGAAATCCAAAAATTCAAAACTTTCTTCTAACATGTCCATAACACACTCCTAAGAATTATCATACTTTGAATCATCAAACACAAATCACCAAAAATACAAAAATAAAATTTGAAGCACTCGACTTCAACACTTAATCAAAACAAAATTTTCTCAACTTTGGTTTTGATCAAAGCTCTTGATTCGAGACATATCATGATAAAAAAAAAAAAAACATCATATTGTTTAAAAATATGTCCTAAAGTAGATCCAAGCATTAAACTTAAAATCACATGGCTAAAAATAAACTAAAACATGGATCTATCCAAAGACTTCATATTTTTTACTTAATCGAGTATTTTCATGCATAAAAATCATATTTTTACTAATCAACTCCTAAAATGTTCAAACCAACATCCTAACATGTAGATAAAAGGTTTAGAATCATCAAATTAAAATATCAAAGTCATTTGGTGTAACATTAAACTACAAAAAGTCCAAATTTTCTTAAAATAGAAACTATTTTTCTTTTTCTAGTTTCTAACAAACATTCATATAAAAATGTTAGCAATCTACATAAAAACTTTGGACCCAGATCTTTCTATTAGTTTGGTCAAAAACTTCAAATTATAACACACTATCTAGTTTATCGCCTAGACAAACCTTTCCATAGTTAAAGAAAACTTCAAGAATGCTCAGAAAACTGCCTGAGATAAAACTCTCAGTATTCTCTCCAAGAACGTGAGTGAAAGGGAATAAATGAGGAAGAAAATGGCATGCATGACTCTTACACATTCTGAAGAGTGAAGTGAGGTCTTGAGTGATGCTTGAGTGATGGAATTCTTGCCAAGGTGGCCAAAATTCATGGGCCTAAAGGGCCTTAATCGAATTGGCTTCATTTTGGGGTTTAAAGAGAGTTTGGTTAGGGTTTGAGATACTATCAAGCTCAAATCCAATTTTTCTTGGAGCAATCGAATTTTCAAGACTTAAAGGGTTGAATAATAATGGTATAACAAGAATTTGAGAGATTAATAGCATGTGTAAAGTGATTTAATCAAGTGGTTATTAAACCCAATGTTAAAAATTGGATCTATTAGGGTTTTGAAATCAAGTTTGGGGTTTGAGGTAATCCTTTAGGATTTCAGTTTTCTCCAAGCTTTTTTGGAGTTTCAATTGGACTCTTTAGTATTTAAAATTTCACTATGACTGAAACCTTCTTTGGTTTGGTACAATTTGAATGGTTGGATGGAATATGGTTTGGCTTAGGTAACATGATCTGACACCTTGATTTCCTTCACATTTCCATCTCATGGTTTTTATTGGTGTCAACTGTCCAATGCTATTCGTCAAGTGTGGCTAAGATCTTGCCAATTATCCAAACAAAACTTCTCTAACCTAATTTGGACATTCCACATTGTGGTTTTAAAAATACTGAACTTGGTGCTACTATCGATGTTACTATTCACTTCTGGAAAAGTGAAAATAAACTTTATACTGTAAAATCCTAAATGATTATACTAACCTAATAGTGCAAATCTTTTATCAAATTTCAGCTTCGAAGTGCCTTAAAATAATCAAAACGTGTTTTCGAACAAATGTTTCATTTGAAAACTGAAAATGAGTTTATTGCGCCATAAGATCCTAAGTAATCAAATGGGTCCAATAGTGCAGACCATAACTTATTCTGAAACTTCTAATTACTTCAAATAAATAAAATTGCATTTTTTGTCTCACAGTGAGTGGTAACATTGACTATTCTAACAAGCGAAAACTTATGCGATTGGTTGATTCGTTAAAACTTACGGAGTTTTCACGAGATTTCTAAAGCATATAGAAATTCCACTATTGAATTTTTAACAAGTTGTTATAGTAATGTCGATGCTGAGACATGATTGTGCGATGAGTGAGATCTACTGTTGCCAAAATATAGTTGGATTAGCATTTATCAAATGGTTGTGAGGCCTGGATCCCATATTTTGGCTTGCTGATTTGGAAGAAACTTAATGAGGCTAACTATAGTATACTTGTGAGGATTCCACGGTTGCATCCGAGTTAGTATTTAGTATTGGAGATTGTGTGCTTAATTCTTTTCAGGGTTTATTGGTTTCGAGAACTATTAATGCCCTTATATGTGCTCAAAATTGGTTAAAACATTTGTTAATACTAATTGATATTCGAGAGTCTATGAGTAATGTGGAAAGCTTCTTGGTGGCATCAAATAATATTTTTATATTCACTTGCTTTTATAATCTAATTTTAGTATTTCTCATCATCAAAGTTTACTTATATTTGATATTTTATTTTTGTCTAAGTTTTCTATGTAGAGTTGGGTGCCTAATCAAATATCACAACTATTCAAGCATCGTTGAAGATTATTTATCTTATGTTTTGTAATTGTAAAAATTTTATTTTGTAACATTTGTATGATGCATTGGTACTTAGGACAATTTGGTTTGTATTTGTAATGTGTATTAAACTTCTATTGGAGTTGTTTTTATTTTGTCGACTGGCTTATCTAGTATGTACTATTTCTTTTTTTTTTTGGTTAACCAAATATTACCAATATAATTAAAAGTTTAAAACGAAATTTAAATATTAAAAATGACATTTAAAATGTCACTACACTAAATCAAGATTTTAATTGGATCCTAAAATAATCTAGACATAGTTTTAAGAAAAAAGGCCAAAAAATACAAGCCCAAACTGACTCCACAACCTGCCAAACTGACCTAAACCGGTTTGGCTGGTTCTCTTTTCCCCGTCGATCGGTTCTGGGGAAATAAAAAACCGGTTGGTTTGGTTTTAGACCGAAGTCGACCAATCTGTTCAATCTTTCAGCCCTACCAAGCGTCCCTCAGCTTTTTTTTTTTTTTATAATTATTGAACTCAATGAAGATATATTAGACCATTGGCACTCATTTAGGTAAAGTTTGGCTTTTGTTACTCACTCAAAATTTGAATCCGATGTTGAATTAGTCATCTTACTCATTGTATTAATAAAATATTATTTATTTATTTTTTTAATGCATATTTTCTTTATTTATTTTCTTAAATATATTTTTATTTTTCTTTTCATAATTTCCAACAACCTATACATCAAATTAGACCGCGTTTGAATTTCAAACTTATTTCAACTTATTTCAAACCGATCATTAATGAGACTTATTATTTTTTTAATTTCTTATAAAAAATTAAACATATTTCAACATATTTCATTCATTTAAATACATCTCAATGTAATTTATAAAATATTATTATTCATATATCAACTCAAATCTCAATAAAATCTCCTCGTTTGATATCACTTTAGTACTCAAACGTAACCTTACATAAATGTAACAGTATTGATCTACGGATGAGTTTCGAGAGAGCTAAGGTAAGAGAAACAATATTTTTATTAAAAAATAATACTAAGCTACTATGTACATACATAAACCAAAGAAGTGTATCATAAAATTTTGGCCCAATCCAATGCCAGCCATTTTCATCGATCTTAAGCGAATTTTGTATTGCAATGGCACCAAGCCAATGCATTGCTAGTCGTGTTGACAAACTAGATCACTATTTGCCAATTTGCCAGTCCTCCGCTATGTTTCCTCCAATCCAATGTCCGAAGGGCCAAAATATCTAAAATTTACGAAGTACGAACATCAGATAAGGCTGGGACTGTCCTCCTCCCTCTCTCTCTCTGTATCCTTCCAGCACCATGGTCTCTGTAACAGTAAACACCTTCAAACCCCTCTTCTCCTCCACTTTCCTCAATCCGCACCCTGCTCTCAGCCTCCCCCTCCACTCTCCCTTCCCTAAACAACCCCACAAACCCATCTCCGCCACTTTCACCCCACCTTCCAAGCCCCAAAATCGGCAGCTCTACCAACCCTTCAGGCCTCCCCCCACTTCCCCTCTCCCTGCCCAGTTCCGCTCTCTCGACCTATCCAGCCGTATAGACATCCTGGCCAACCGCCTTGGCTTGTGGTTCGAATACGCCCCACTTATCCCCACCCTAATCCGAGAAGGTTTCTCCCCATCTTCCATCGAAGAATCCACCGGAATCTCCGGTGTCGAGCAGAACCGCCTAGTGGTTGCTGCTCAAGTGCGAGACTCCCTCCTACAATCCAATACCGACCCTGAAATCCTCTCCTCGTTCGACACGGGCGGTGCTGAGTTGCTGTACGAGATTCGGCTCCTGAGCGCCCAGCAGCGCGCCGCTGCGGCCAGTTACATTGTTGAACAAAGGTTTGATGCCAAGGGCGCCCAGGATCTCGCCCGCGCCATGAAGGATTTTCCTCGTAGGCGTGGGGATAAAGGGTGGGAGAGCTTTGACTATGCTCTACCTGGAGATTGTCTCTCCTTTATGTATTATAGGCAGAGTAGAGAGCATAAGGATCCATCGGAGGAGAGGACCGCTGCTTTAGAGCAGGCATTGAGGGTTGCGCAAACCGAGAAAGCGAAAAGTAGGATATTGGAGGATTTAGAGGGGAAAGGCGAGGGAAAAGGAGGGATGGAAGGGGATATGGAATATGGGGTTCGGGTTCCGGTAGTGAGGTTGAAGATTGGAGAGGTAGCAGAGGCGAGTAGCGTGGTGGTATTGCCGGTTTGTAGAGCTGAGGAGATGGAGGGAGGCATTTTGGAAGCGCCGTGGGAGTGTAGGAGTGAGGGAGAGTTTGGTGTGGTGGTGGCAGAGAAGGCATGGAAGAGGTGGGTGGTGTTGCCGGGGTGGACACCAGTGATGGAGTTAGGAAAAGGGGGAGTTGCTGTATCGTTTGGGGATGCAAGGGCATTGCCATGGAAGGCGAATAGATGGTATAAGGAGGAGGCTATCTTGGTGGTAGCTGATAGGGGTAGGAAAGAGGTGGCAGCCGATGATGGGTTTTATTTGGTGGCAGTTGACAGTGATGGACGCGGAGCCTTGAAGGTTGAAAGAGGGTCGGCATTGAAGGAAATGGGTGTGAAGGAGAGTTTGGGGACTGTGGTTTTGGTGGTTAGGCCACCAAGAGAAGATACTGATGATCAATTGAGTGATGAAGATTGGGAGTGAAAGAATCGAGGTAGAGTGATACTGTCTGTGTTAATCAGTGACACGAGTGGGGATATTGATACAATTCGTTTAGGAGAGTAGAAGCTGGAAGTTCTACAAAAGGGACTTCAGATAAATGCGCCCGCTAAAAAGGAATATTTTTTGTGTTCTTCCACTAGGAATTTTCATGTAATTCTCAATCTTATTCATCAATGGGGAATTTTTAGCCCTTATATTCTTGGCTAGTATCTGAGGTTCTTATACGTATTCATTTGTGATTGTTCACTGCCTTTGTTTTCCATTGACATTGTTGCAAGTGTTTGTCTGTCATCTGATGCTGTTTAATAGGCGGGGAAATTTACAGATTTGTTAGGAGTCCTCAGATCGATATTCCACTTCATGGTTGAATCTATGAATTACTGCAGACATTGGCCAATCCATGAATGCAGAACTTGTTTTGTTTAACTTAATTATGTAAAGTAGTTTGATTTTGGAGGTCGGTCGTTATCTACTCATTTACCTTGCCTTCACCCTTGGCATATCTTCATAGATTTCATTCAGCTGTATTGAAGACATCTTCATGATCTCTTTTCATGAAATCAAGATTAACTAGTGATGACTACTCAGTTAGAAACTAAAACCTGCATATCTTCATTAACTACTATCAATCTTTTTCTTCTGGAAGTTCCTTTTTCGTTAGTGTTATGGACATATACATTTCGAAGCCTTTTTTGTTCGTATGGACTTTTGTAGATTAAATTATACGGATCATTGGTTGGTTTCTGTTACATTTGTGCATCATAGGACATCAGAATCTGATGCATTTACCCTGTCTGTACCATTTTAGAAGGGCTGCTGTGTCAGCTCGAAATAGAAGTTCTAAAGAGGCAGGCACCGAAAATGAATCATTGATGACAGACACAGAGAGAGAACCACTTTTTTGAGTTGCCGGCACAGGGTGGCTGGTCCGTGCCCCTGCTCCTAGTAGCAGATTCAGTTAACTTCATTTCCAGTATAACAATTTCCTGTAATCTGTAGTAACTGGTTGGGTTCTTGTCCTTTATACCACTGGATTATTTTTCTTGGTTAGATGTACTGGTGGTGCTGCACTCTCGAGGTTTGTGTTTCTTGGGAAACTCATGTAGTTTTTAATTACCAAATGAAGAGCTGTGCTACTATATACAGCCCGAAGTTACCCCTTGAGGTGGCAAAACACGTTGCATCACGTGGTTAAATTGATAGAGATAAAAACAGACCAAGACTTCTCCGAGCTCTATTCCTAATCTCAGACCTCCTCAACACCGAGAACTCTGTTTTGTCCCGGAGCTCTTAAATCTGTGCGATTCCATCTTGATCAATTTTTAATTTTGACTTTTAAGCATAGACGCTGTTAAAATAATATCAAGGTACATCTTAAGATCAAATTCACAAAAACAATGAAAATTTAACAAACAATTTATATTTACAAGACAACATATTACCGTTTGTGATGATAAGAAATTTTGAAATGATAAGAAATCAGTATACTAAATGATCTTGAACAAAAATAATAAGAAAAGAGAAATAAGTTTTAGAAATTAATCACTAACTATATCAACATCAAAATGGAACTATTTACTAAGGGAGTGTGGAATGAATTAAGAGTGAAATTGTTAGGAAGTTCCCGCATGAGTGAAGCTAAAAATAAAAGTGAATCTATTTTTCTAAAATTACTAAGAATCTAGATTAAAGAAAACGTGCGGAAGTTGACTTAAACTTGTAAGAAGCAATTAAACAAACACTTGAGATGCAATTTTCGCCCACTAATTTGGTGATGGATTTACTTCTCTTTTCATTTTCTCTCAACCATTCTCTCATTCCTAGAAATCATGGTCGGATAATATAGTAATGAACCACAATTTTTATTCTAATAAAACTACTTGACAAATTATATGACAATTATAGAAAAGTAAAAGAAAAAATCAAAGTCATGTTACTTGTTCAAGTATCAATTGTGCCTTTACGTCTACAATTGATCTAAACCAAGAACAAAGAACTCTAATATTTTCTAGATGCACATTGAAATATAATCCATCAAGTTAATCATCAAAAGCACTAAATATTGAAGAAAATCCAACTCCAAATAGTCATGAGTTACTTATTGAATTCCAAGCTAAAAATCTAGCCTATCATCTCTAGATTAACAAAATGCTCAAAAAGATTAAATTCCAACATCACTAATTACTGTTTCAAAGGAAAATTGCTGAATAAAAAAAATATTGTATCCCTAAAATTTGCTGAAATTCGAAACTAAGAAGAAAACCAAACGAAAATAAAGAAGAAGTAAAAAGAACTGGAAAATAAACGAAGAAGAAGAACCAGCCGCCTGGAAAATAAATCTGGAAAAAAAGAGAGTCCCGGCTCACGGCAAAATATTTCTTTTTATACTCTTAGCCCCTTTCTGCGTTTCACGTCTTCCAGCTACCCGTTTCACTTCAGCCCAGCATAGGTTCCGCAGTTGTGTTTCAACTCCCTATTTCGTGCGATTTGAGCCACTGTTGTCCGTGCGTGAATGGGTCCTGCTGTGAGTGCGTGAGTGCTCCATTTTCGTGCGTTCCGTGTCTAAGCCTTGCGTTTTGAGCCAGGTCCTACAGTTCACATTTCTTTTCCTGCGTTTCGAGCCAGCCTACTGTGAGGCCCGATCCAGCCCAGGTTCTGTACAGCATCGAAGCCACGTAGCATTGCACGTCTCCCTGGTCTGCGTTTTGATCTGCCCAGCACCATTTCAATTCCGGCTCCCTGCAGTGCGCACCGTCAGCTGCGCGTTTCATCTTAGCCCAGCACCATGCCGTTTCGCATCTCCATTTCTTGCTTCACTTTTCTTTGCCTTGCAGTACTTTTCCGAGTGCGTGAGTCTGGCCTTTTCATGTTGTTGTGCCAGTTGGGTATTTCCAAGAATACCCATGTGTTTTAATATTTTTTCCATAATGCCCTGCAACATAAATAAAATATGAGGAATAAAATTTTAGAATATTAATTTTGGTGTGAACTAATTGCGTCAAGAACTAAAAATTACTACATAATTAAGTGCTTCATTCATATTTTGGTTAAACAAATCATTCACTTTAGCAGCTTAATCATGTAGTTTTTGACACTTTATCACTCATCGAAAGTTGTGTGATTCGGTCCATATTTTCAGGCCGGCTCAATAACAGCTGCTTTGATGGCTATTCATTGATACCATAGTTTTACCTTATTTACTAACTAAACAAAAGTTTTTCTATTTTATGGGGGATTTTGATTTCTTCATTGTAACTTACAGTGTTGCAAAGGAAAGCCAGAAGTACAAACTTTCAGTTTTTGACATCATGAATCAAGAGGGAAAGCAATCCCAAAATGTATGTTTTTGACATCTTTTGTGTTTGGGAACAAACCTATGTTTTGGCTACACAAACTTTCAGTTCGAAGCACGAAGGATCTAACATTGCACCAATTCTCTAACTATTGTCGCAAATAAAAAAAAGGGAGGATTCAGTTTGCGAAGGAAACCTTGCTGAGAAAGAAGAAAGGAAACATCAAGAAATCCATATCTGTTGTAGATGAAGAACAAAGGCTGAAAAAACTGCCTTGGCAACAGCACATGCCCGTGTTGCTTGGACAAAGGAAGGAGCGTTCAGAAGATGGAGACTGAGGTCGATGGTGGTTTTGGTGTTAATTTTTTTTAATCACACATGGCATTGCCATGTGTCTTCCCACCTCAAGCGATAACTTTGCGCGGTATATATGAGGGGTCGAGTAGCATTTTTCATAATAGAGGGGACTCAAATGGGTGAGAATTCATCCAAAAAAAAAGTGAGACAGACAACATATTGCTATCTTTCTCTAATTTTGTGTTTTCTAATATGAGCCATTGGCTCAAAGAAAGTGCTTCTTGAGTAAACAAGAATAATTTGTTTGGGAGGCAATGTTAATATGGAGAGAGCAAGGATCATGCAAGCAATTCTAAAGTTGCAACCAATTCAATTGTGTATACAAATTGCTTGTTGTGAATGAAAATCATGGGGAGGTGGAGAAAAGGGATGGAGAGACAGCATATAACAAAAGAAATATCATGTATATGATTGTTCTAGCCATACTAGAAACATTGGAGAAAAACATAGGACAACTGTAGTTCAGAAAGGAAAAAACATTCTAATTAACGAGGATGACATGGAGGACGTTGATGACATTGAAGAACCCGTCTATGATGAAGTTGGAGATGAATGTGATGTTTTGTATGAAGATGGTAGCGAAACCCTTATCGTCTAAAAAAGTTTATTAACTCCCAAAGGTGATTCGGGAGAAGACTAGTTGAGGACTAATATTTTTCATACTACTTGCACTATTTTTTAGAATGTGTGCAAACTGATCATAGATAGTGGTAGCCGTGAGAATGTGCTCTCTAAGGAAGGAGTTCCAACTCAAAATAGACTGTCACTCGAAGTCGTACAAGCTGTTGTGGTTGAAGAAGGGCAGTGAGTTCACAGTCGATTGGCGGTGTTTGGTCTTTTTTTCAACTGGATGAAAGTACTTTGATAACACATTGTGTGATGTGGTGTCCATGGATGCTTGCCACTTGCTATTAGGCAGGCCTTGGCAGTGTGATCGAAGTGTGATTCATGATGGTTGCAAAACACCTATCCCCTTAACATTAAAGGAAAAAAAAAAGTTGGTTTAGCACACCTCGCAGAAAGGGAGTTGTTTCTGCTCCAGAGGTGAAAAAGGGAACTAATCTTCTATGTATGGCTAGATTCTGGGAGGAGGCGAAGAAAGAGGGTGCGGTGTACGCCTTCCTACCATATGACGACGATAGCATAATTGATCATTATTTATTGCCATAAGTGTAGCAGATACTTTCTGAGTTTTTAGATTTAATGCTAGAGGACCTTCCCTTGGTCTCCCACCCATGAGAGATATACAACATTAAATTGACTTGGTGCCAAGATCCCACTTGCCCAATAGACCAGCATATCGCCTCAGTCCCAAAGACTCCGAGAAGTTGCAGCGCCAAGTATTGGAGTTGTTGGAGAGAGGCTACATCCGTGAGAGCATGAGCCCGTGTGCAGTTCTTGCACTCCTGCTACCCAAGAAAGATGGCTTGTGGCATGTGTGTGGATAATAGAGTTATAAACAAGATCGCAATGAAGTATAGATTTTCAATTCCCCGCTGGGATGACATGTTGGACTAGTTATCAAATTCTAAGGTTTTTTTTTTCAAAATTGACCTTCAGAGAGGATATCACTAGATCAGGATACGCTCTGGTGATGAATGGAAGACAATGTTCAAGACGCAACATGGTCTATATGAGTGGATGGTTATGCCTTTTGGGTTCTCTAATGCACCAAATAGGTTCATGTAGTTTATGCATCAAGTATTGTAGCTAGTTATGGGGAAGTTAGTTGTCGTCTACTTCGACGACATCCTTATATATAGCACGACGAGGGGGAGCATATGGAGCACCTCAGAGCTGTCTTTGAGATGTTACGAAATGAGCATTCGTTTGTTAATAAGAAGAAGTGTTCATTCTTTACCACCTTTGTCGCATTCGTTAGATTTGTTGTTTCTACTGATGGAGTTTATTCAGATCAGTCCAAAGTAGAAGCCATTTTGTGGTGGCCAACGCCCAAGACCCTACACATGATGTGCTCAGTTTTCATGGATTGATGTCTTGTTATCGCCAATTCATCCGAAATTTTAGCAATCTGATTACTCCGATCACAGAGTGCTTGAAGGGGTAGGCATTCCAAAGGTCTAAAGAGGCAGAGACTAGTTTCTAGCTGTGACGCCCCCAAATTTCACTTGGGATCAGATGAATTTTGAAGCATTGGAACATACAATACAAGGTTACCTTCCCCTGTTCATGGCAATTAAAGATGCAATGCATTTAACATGCATCTAGCAACCTGCAATATTCACAGTGGATAATCTTTTTCTTTGAGCAATACTATGCACCACATAAGATACATCCCAAAACATTGAAACATAATTCATAAACTGAATGTGATAAATGTTCAAGATTACAGTCTAAGTCCAAAACGTTTGTAATCATAAGAGTATGGGAGGCATAGCTCAAAAAGTACAATCATAAACTAAAGTATCTACTAGGCTAGTCGATCGAGTAGCTCACACAACTCAATAAAAAGCGCCATAATACTATCTCCAGTCGTGCCTTCGCTGTCTAATCGACTATGGATTTGCATCGTGCCTTCGTTGTCTAATCGACTATGTCCAGTTGGCCAACCTCTGGTGCATCTCCTGGTCCTGACACATCGTCTACCATTCTAAGAAGAATGATAAGTGAGACCACAATGGCTGAGATTTGGTTACAAATCTTAGCAAGTTAACAAACAACTTAAACTGATAGTTTAAATATACATGTATGACAGTAAAAACATGAATGCATATCATGAACATGAATAAACTTGATCTGACTTGATAAATAACATGGCATGTGACTTAAGCTGACATGAGATAAATTGAACTTGAGACTGAACTGAAACTGGACTTGAACGTGAAATTGATCATGAACTTGGACATGAAATAACATGAACTTGAACGTGAAATAACATGAACTTGAACATGAAATAACATGAGCTTGAATGTAAAATACATGAACTTGGAATCTTGTTCAATAATTAAACATGATTAATAAATGTGAACATATGGGTACTACATAGTTCCTTTGAGTTGTGTGTCACTGTCAATACCACATCACATCACAAGTATTTACATAAGATATGAGTGCGTTAAGATACATATCAGTTCACATGTATTTGTATATACTATGAAAAACATGATGTACGTATCTTGGGATAGGTATCTGGACCAGCACAAGTATGTATAACATGAAATTGAACATGTGGGTGGCACCATAGGCATTGGTGCCTGACTTCAATCCAATGACCAATTAATTAGGCCTCATTCGAAACTTGTTAACAGTACTTTATCAACCCACTCCAGCATAAACAAAGAAACTTCATCAGGATATTACTTCATACTAACACTTAGGGTCGTGACAAATGTAAACAAACGAGACTTGACGTGGAAAACTGTTTTCGAGACACACTCTGTACTCGAGACATGAAATAAAATGATAGATGACCTGACGTAATGTAACGTGACATGTACGTAAGATGAATGACATGACATAACATGAAATAAATTAATATTTCGTGACATGAAGTAACGTGTAACAAATAACAATTTGTGACATGACATAACATGTAACAGATGAATATTTCATAACATAACATAATGTGTGATAGATAAACATTTCGTGATATGACAAAATGTATAATAGACATACATGCAGTGACATGGCATATGGAAGAACATAAGAACATGAACATGTGGGTGGCATCATCGGCATTGGTGCCTGACTTCAATTCGATGGCCAATTAATTAGGCCTCATTCGAAGCCTGTTGATGATGATACTTTATCAATCCAGGAAATTTCACACTAATTTAGACTCTCCAGCGTGAATAAAGGAGCTCCACTAGAATATTACTCCATCCTAGCACTTAAGGGTCATGACAAACGTAAAAAAACTTGACTTGACGAGGAAAAATTGTTTTCGAGACACTCTGTACTCGAGACATAATGTGACATGAAACAAAATGACAGATGACTTGATGTAACATAACATGACATGTACATGAGATGAATGACATGACATAACATAAAACAAATGAATATTTCATGACATGAAGTAGGGCGTAATAAATAACAATTTGTGACATAACATAACATGTAACAGATAAACATTTCATAACATAACATAATGTATGATAGATCAACATTTTGTGACATGATAAAATGTGTAACTAACATACATGCAATGACATGGCATATGTAAGAACATAAGAACATGAACAATTGTTCTTTTACCAACACATATACACTATTCTGACACTAAGTTAGAGGCTAATTTACATTGAGCATAGTGTGATGAATTTTAACGAAAAATTATAAGGAAAGATTTCTAAACTTTAAAAACTCCTTACTAACAACTTAGAAACATAAAAATACTGAATTAGAGTAAAATTACCATGTTACCCCTCTACATGTGAAAAAGTAACCATTTTATTCCTAACTTAAGGATTTCACATTCTAACTCTAAAACTTATCAAAATTTACATTTCTCATATAAATTTTGTCTTAAATCCATATATCTAATTAGAAAAAATTTAAAACACATCACAACTAGGTCAACTATGCATAGGCCAAAACATGTATAGATCAAATCTCTTGGATTTTGTTGTAATTCTATCAAATCTAATTTCTCTTGCTTAAATCGAAATATCCAACATATAGAAATCATATACTATGCTCAAATAACATACTAAAATAACCAAAAAAAAAAAAAACTTTTGGCACAAAAATCACAAATTTCTTTAATACAAAACTTCAATTATTTAACTTTAAGCACAACCCTTGATGTTCAAGGTTTTATCTCTTTTTAAAACAACTCCAAGAATTCTAAAAGTCTAATAACATACTGTCTATACATTCATAGCACATTCCTAAGAACTATCATGCTTTGAATCATCAAGCCAAAACCACAAAAAGTCACAAAATACACATGATACATTAAGTTTTCACCCTTTCACTAAAACTGAAAGCTATGTGGTTTGGTTTTGATCAAACCATTAGATCCGAAACATATAATAAAATAAATCATAAATGATCAAAATCATATGGTTAAAAATCAAGTCCTAGAATACATCTAAGTATCAAACCTAAGATCACATGGTACAATTTGCATCAAATACACAATCTATCATGACCTTTCCATGCATAAAAGTTCATACATTTAAAACCAACACCATAAATTCTCAAACTAACATCCTAACATGTAAAGAAAATTAATAGGAATATAATATGTGAATATTAATGAAATTGGAGCATGCTTTCTCAACAAAAGATTCAAACTTATTCAAAACAGAATTTGTTTTCATACTCTCAGTTTTCAACTTTTTAGATCTTTACAAAACTCTCCTAAAAAACTTATAACAAGCAATTAATCTTCATCAACATTATATATTAGCATGTTAAATATAAACCATAAAACAATCAAACCAATATCTTGCCAATAACTTGGTCAAAAATATCAAAATATCACACATTGTCCAGACTATTGCTCAGAATGACCTTTCCATACTTAGAAGAACTTTTCACCCATCAATTGACCATGAAAATACACAAAAATCATACCAACCAAAACTAGACTTGAAAAGAAACAACTTATGTGAATGGTACTTTGTGAGAAAACACTTACAACAATTTCGAAAAAGTCGAGCAAAGTAAGAGAAAAATTGTCTGAGAGCTCTTCTGGTTTCCTCTCCAGCAAAAGGCATAAAAAATAATCAAATGCAAGGGGAATGGAGAATGAAGGAACTTTAGCATATGTAGGGGTGATAGAAGATATGTGAAATACACTTTGGGTGATGGGGTGTCAGCCAAAACTAGGCGTTAAAACTTAGGGGTTTCAATGGGGTTTGGGTTTCTATCAAGCCCAAATCTAATTTTTCTTGTTCCAATAAAATTACCAAGTCTTAAAAGAATAAATAAGGATATAATAACATGAATTTGGGTGGTTAATAGTATGTAGAAGTGATTTAATCAAGTAATTAAACACTAAGCTACAATCAATTTCAATTTATGGTTTGGAATCAAACTTTTGGAGTTTCAATTAGATTTCAAGTCTTTAAGGTTTTAGTAGGGTTGAAACCCTATTTGGTTTGGTACAAATTGAATGGTTGGATGTAATAGTGTTTGACTTAGGTGGCATGATCACAAAGCATGATTTCCTTCACATTTCCATCTCATGATTCCGTTGATGCCAAGTGTCCAATACTATTCACCAAATGTGGCTAAGATCTTTCCAAGTATCCAAATAAAACTTATCTAACCTAATTTGGACATTCCACACTATAATTTTGAAAACACTAGATTGAGTGCCACATGATGCTTATACTAAAGTCACTATTCACTCCTAAACATGGTGAAAATAATTTGACACCATAAAGTCCTAAATATTCATAGGAAACTAGGAGCGTACTTCATTTCATAAAATACAATTCCTAAGTGCCTTGAAAAATTAAAAATGCATTTTCAAACAGTTATTGTTTGGAAAACGGAAATAATTTTATTGCGCCATAAAATTCCAAATATTCATTTGAGACTAATGGTGCAAAATGTTTCTCATTCTCACACTCAAAAGTATCTCAAATAAATAAAATTGCACTTCTGACATCATAGTGAGTAGTAAGACTGATTATACTGGCAAACTAAAACTTATGCGATTGGTTGGTTCGTGAAAACTTTTCAAGATTTTCACGATGGTACTAAAACCTAAATAAATTCATTCGTTGAATTTTTGGCTAACTATTACACTAGTTGGTCAACCAAAAGATGATAGAAGCACTAGCTTTGGTACAACCTGATTTTGAGAAAATTTTTGAGGTAAACTACAATACTGTT
The DNA here is from genome assembly GCF_001411555.2 of Juglans regia. Classification (NCBI taxonomy): domain Eukaryota; kingdom Viridiplantae; phylum Streptophyta; class Magnoliopsida; order Fagales; family Juglandaceae; genus Juglans; species Juglans regia. The sequence continues at coordinate 17,131,820 of NC_049911.1, read as the reverse complement.
GAGGTGGGTATTGGCCATGTTATGAGCCAAAAAGGGTGACCCGTTGCATTTTTCAGTGAGAAGCTTTCAGGCTCGAAGAAAAATTACTCCACATACAACTTGGAGTTTTACACCATTGTATAGTCTCTAAAGCTGTGGATACACTATCTAGTGCAGAAGGAGTTTATTTTGATTACTAACTATGAGGCATTGAAGTATATCAACAACCAACAGAAGCTGTGGGTTTCCAAGTGGCAGGCTTTAACACCTTTAGAGATATGTATGTAGAATATCATTCATTTGAAAAAAAAATTATGTAGGTTACCAAAAGTAAACAGAGTGATTTTATTTTACAAAACGGTTTTTTGTTTCTTTGCCTATAGTTGTGTTTCCCAAATTGTTCTTTGAAAGAGCACATTATACGAAATTACATGGCGAGGGATACTTTGAGCAAGAAAAGACTTTGACTTTAATCTTCACAGATTACTATTGGCCTAAATTGACCAATGATGTGGCAAGTTACGTGGAGAGATGTTTTGTATGCCAAAGAACGAATGGGATCCTCACCAATGTTGGGCTTTGCACTCCATTACCTGTATGTGAGGGCCCTTGGTTTGATGTTAGCATGAATTTTTCTTAGGTTTGCCTCGAACCCAATGATCTTGGTTGTGGTTGATAGATTTTTTGAGATGAACCATTTTGTAGCTTGCAGAAAGACCATGGATGCCACACGGATTGCCCATATTTATTTATAGGAGATTTGTTCATCTGCATGGCATTCCTCAGTCCATCACCTCTGACTAGGACATGTTTATGAGTATTTTCTAGAAGAGTTTGTCGGAGAAAATGGGAACGAAGCTAAACTTTAGTAGTGCTTACCATTCCCAAACAGACGAACAAACTGAGGTGGTGAATCAAATTTTGGGCAACCTTCTGAGGAGCTTGACCAACTAAGCTAAAACAGTGGGACCTCGCTTTATCTTGGGTAGAATTTGCTTACAACCGGTACAAGAACATGAATACACAACTAAAGCCCATTTAAGATTGTGTATGGGCAAAGTCCTTTGGGCATACTTGACTTGGCCCCAATTCCACGTATTGGTTGCATGAATGTTAAGGCAGAGGAAATGACAGTACACCTTCCAGGAGTATACAATGAAGTCAAGCATGCAATTTAGGCGAGCAATGCAAAGTACAAGGCTTAAGCAGACAATCATTGTTGCCAGATACTTTTGATGTTGGGGATTTTGCTTGGGTTGTGCTAACCTGTGATTGTTTTCCTATGGCCGAGTACAATAAATTGGAGGACAGGTAGATTGGGCCTTGTGAAGTTCTTGAGAAGATCAATGAAAATGCATACAGGTTGTGCCTTCCCAACCATCTAAGGATCTTTAACGTGTTCAATGGCAAAAGCCTCTATCCATGCTTTGTTGATGCTGACATGAACTTGAGGGTGAGTTCTTTCCAACCCAAGAAGACTGATGTAGTAGGATCCTGGCCTAATGACGCTGAGATGATAGATTTGACGTTGATGGGACTTGACTACCTCGAGAAAGGAGATCAACAAAAATATGTTAAGGAAAAGGTGAAGATCCTAAAAATTGTGTGATATTGCAAATGAGCCGTATTTTGGTCATAACTTTAGATACAGGTATAAGAATCGCACTTATGACCCCAATTCAAAAAGTCCTTTTCAACGTGTACATCATGGTCACCATACTATGCTGGTATCCCCAATCTTGACCCAAAAGTTAGTCATTTCCCCTTACAAATGATCAGTTTAATTTTTTTTTCTTTATATGGTGGTATTTCGCTCTCTACTTTGAGAGAGGATTTTTATTTCTGAGTTGGGGCTAGATTTTGGGAAAATACTTACTTTATTCATTATTTGGGTGATCGACCAGACTTCTTTAATTATTTAAGCCCTGCTTGTGGGCTTCAGAATGGGACTTTTTGGACTTTTATCAATAAACCCTAACTTCTAGTTTATCTCAGAGTTTCCTCTGCTTGAATCTTTTGTCAATCTCAAGCCTTAGTTTTTGTTGCTAAGCTAGCAATTAGAATAATTCTTACTCTACCTAGTGTTAGTTGGTATTAGAGCTTTAGCATTTTGCTGGCTTGCTTTATCATCAATTTTCATGACTAGTGGCAGTGGTAGTGGTCGTGGTCAACATGGGCATGTTCCGAAAAAGGAAGCCCCTTACCGCAATCGTAACTCACATGAAGCAGTGATTGCAGATTTGCAAAGGCAAATAGTAGAATTAACCCAACGTCTAGAGGTGAAAAATATAGAGGATCAAATGTATGATAATGATTCTAACTCTAGTATCGAGAACCCCTATCACAATCGTGCTCTGTTTTGGGAGTACTATGGTAGGGAGGAGGGAGGTGGAGACCTAAGCTTTAGAGTTTATCTATTGGAATTTTCTAGTACTTTTCAGGTTGAGGGTTTCATTAATTGGTTGCACAAGGTGGAGTGGATCTTCAATTGCAAAGATGTCCCACATCGAAGGTGAAACTGGTCGCCATCAAGTTGAAAGGCCAATTGTCTGCCTAGTGGGAGCAGTTGAAGCAGTTTGTGAAGCGACAGGGCAAGACCAAGATTGGCTATTGGCGATTGGGAAAAGGTGAAGAAGAAGATGAATGGTCACTTTTTGCCATTCGGATATACTCAAATCGTGTTTCAGCAACTTCACATGTTGAGGCAGGGGGCGAGATCCTTTGACAATTACATTGAGAGTTTCTATTAGTTAATGGCTCGAAGGGATCTTTCTGAGACAGAAGAGCAAATGGTGGCTCGAAGGTGGTTTGTGGCAGCCTTTGCAAGACGTCCTCAACCTCCACTCTCTATGGACTGTTTCTGAGGCCTATCAGAGTGCTCTAATTGTCAAGAAGCTGTAGACTAAGAGACCTGCACCTAGGGGCGATTAAAACACCTGGGAGTTCCATCTGTAGGAGACTCTACCTACTCCGCAGTCAACTCAAAGTCAGAGTTCAAATGCCACTGATATGCGGTGTTTCAAATACGGGAAGCCTAGTCATAGGGCAACTGAATGTAGAAAGTCTAACGTTCGGAAAGGGAAAAACCTTATAATTAAGTAGGATGACATGGAGGACGCTAAGGACATTGGATAACCCATTTATGACAAAGGCGAAAATGAAGCGATGTTTTTTACGTAGATTGTAGTGAAACCCTTGTCGTCAGAAAAAAATTATGTTAACTCCCAAAGGTTATTCGGGAGAAGACTGGTTGGGGACCAATAATTTTCACACTACTTGCACTATTTATGAGAAGGTGTGCAAACTGATTATACATAGTGTTGTTGCCCTTTTATTTAACCCATGCCAAATAGAACATCTAAAGCGTCTACTTCTTTTTAATCACGAATGTTATTTTATTATCTTTTCTAATAGGATTGACACTAGACATGAATTGAAAGAAATTGGTTGAGAAGTAGCTTTATAGATTTTAAATTGCTAAATGTATTATGTCTTATATGCATCAGAAATATTTAACCATATATAAGTTTTGCAATATCAAAAAGTTGATTAAATTAGCTTTTCACTTTATTTTGTAAGTTGCTAATGAGTCGTTTTTATTTATTTTATTTTGAGAAGTTTAGGCTTAAATATATGGGCAAACAAAAAACTATTGAATCATTTTTTAAGAAAATATATATTGATATTTTACAGCACCAACTCCTACTACCAATGTTGACACTTCAAGTCCTATGCAACATTCTCCAAAATTACCCAGAGTTCAACCTGAGTTGATATTTCTAGATTAGTACGTGATCCTAGTTTACGTCCTCCAATATGGGGTTATCATATAAATCGACATGAAGAAATAAGACAAACATGTATCAAAGTTGGCCAATATCAATTTCATATGGAAAAACATCTATCTTTTGGAAAAGCTGACCATCCTCGTCGATTTCAATATGAGTTGTTTGCGATATTCCATGAGTGATTGTGATAAGTAATATTTTTATGTGATTTTTATCACTTTTTTATTTATGAAAGTGTTATTTCCTTTCAGTACTATTGATTTTATTTTATTTTCTTGGATTTGAAGGGATGAGAAGATTTATTGCAAAAGGATAGCATTTTGGTACAAAAGAAGAGACTACGGATCCAGATTGATGGGAGCCAGCGAGATCTGAAGAGAGTTGATGAGATTTGGGCGATGAGCCTTGTCTTGTGAGTAGTAAAGAAATTTTTCTCACCCAAAGGCGAGAAGACTTACCTCTCGGTAGGCGAGGAGACTTGCGACCAGAAGGCGCAAAGACTTGCCGACAAGGCTCTAGGCAGTTAGATTGGGCGACTAGTCTAAACAACCAACTTAAAATACCAACCTAAATGATATTGTGGGCAACAACTAGAAAAGATGAAATGAGTCTTTCATCCTAGTCAGGAGTCTTTTCACTCGGTAGGGGAGGAGAGGGTCATGTGGTCTTTGTGACCTCCATGCCCGTTCATTTGTGACCTCTACGCCACTTATATTTAGTGCACACGGCATTTACCCGGTGAGATAATTCCTCCCGACCGGGATTAATTTGTTGCTGACCACCAAGTCTGAGTTCCGCAATCAATCTGTTGGAAACCAAATCCTTCCGAGCTCCATAATTCAAGCCACATGTCACTGAATCTTCTATTATAGATAATCCCATTATTCTTGGGATAATTTCTTTTATGTTAACATTTATCTTTAAAACTATTTTTCAGATCTTTAGGCTAGATTGTAGTCACAGTTATCTTGTTTCCAGATTTAAATTTTGACATCTATTTAATCTCAACTTGTGTGATGAATAGAAAGAGTCTTGAATCGGAGTCAAGAGTTTTTATATTTTAGAGTTTGAGTTTGAATTTAGAATTTCAGAATTTATTCTTGAAGTGTTCTTTCGAGAAGCGGAAATGGGGGCAGAGGCGAGAGCCGCATGCTTTATCAACTGACTTCAATGAAGAATACTAGTTTTATTGTTTTTCATTTCAATTTCATTATGAACTAATTCTATTGTTTAGAGCTTTGATGTAGCCTAGCATTGAACACACAGTTTATATTCCAAGTTATTTTATTTTCAATATTTTCATGATTGAGTGTTTATTTCTTGTTCTTAATGCTTGCAATTTTCTAGCTAACTATTGTTCAATCTATTGAATCACAATGAGACCGAGAGGTGATTTGTGATTAAAACTTTAGGATTAAACATCATTAGTTGAGCAAAAACAAAGATGCTTTATCGCGACTAGTGTGATTCAAGAAAAATTAAAAGAACTTAATGAGTCTCCAATTAGTTAAATTCACATAGAGATATGGAGTTATTAGTTGGAGATATTTTTTATATTGATCAAGAGAAAATATTGAATAGTTAAGGGACTTTTATCATCAACTTGGGATAATTGAAATTCTCTAACAAGGAAGAATAAACTATGTGAGATTTGCTAGGTAAAGTCAAACGCTCTAGATCTATTCTTATTATCTTTAAAATCTTAATTTTAATGCTTTTGTCTTCAGTTTAATTTAAATAATCCATTCTTCAAATTTCTGTTTTCCAAATAGTAATTAGTTTAGTTAATTTTAATACGTAATAGCATAATTATTCCATGTAGGTTCGATATTCGTTTTCTTTAAAACACTTTACTACTTGTTATAATTTTGTACACTTGCATATATATTTTTATGCGAATAAGTTTTTGGTGCCGTTGCCGGAAAACTAATTACTTGTTATTGATATTGATACTAGCTAGATTTTTATTACTTTGGATTTTATTTTATTTGTTTAAATTAGATCTCAATTTGATTTTTTTTTCTTTTCAAGAATTAGAAGTGTATGCGCCAATCTAAATGACCAGGAGCACAAGGTGTTAAGAGACTATGTGATGCCCTCGATCAATGGGGCATCATTCAAGTGATCCAACAAACTGTCCAGTTTGGGGGGCTATCACAAGAGGATCCTAACGTTCATATTGCAAATTTTCAAGAAATTTGTGATACTTTTAAACACAATGGAGTGACAAATGATACAATTCAATTGAGACTTTTTCCTTTTTCACTTAGGGAAAAAGCCAAAACTTGGCTGAATTCTTTACCAGTTGGCCTCATCACCACCTGGGAGCAGTTGGTATAAAAAATTTTAGCTAAATATTTTCCTTTGGCCAAGACAGTGAAGTTAAGGAATGATATCACTACCTGCACCCAATTTGAGGGTGAATCATTATATGAGGCATGGGAGACATACAAGGATGTACTGTGCAAGTGTCCACATCATGACCTCCCAGCCTAGCTCCAAGTATAGATGTTTTACAATGGTTTGGGATCCACAAATCGATCTATGGTTGATGCAGCCGCAAGAGGAACATTAATGAGTAAGACCCCTGAAGCCACATATGAACTTCTGGAAGAGTTGACGTCTAACAACTATCAGTGGGCCGCAGAGAGTGCAATGCGAAAGAAGGCGGCTAGCGTCGTTGAGCTTGACTCTATGTCCGCAATTGCGGCCTAGTTGGCAAATCTATCCAAAAAAATAAGTAAAATGAACGTTAATGTTATTCAAGCTAATGTTGTTTGTGATTATTGCACAAGAAATCATTCCAGTGTAGATTTTCAAGTGGGGAATCGTTTTGCCCAACCAAGTTATGAACAAGCATATTACGTGTCCAATTTCCCACGTCAAAACAATCCTTATTCAAGCACGTTCAATCCCGGATGGAGAAATCTCCCTAATTTTTCATGGAGCAATAACCAAGTACCGGTTAGACCACCTCAACAGTTTCCACAACAAGAGAAAAAGTCGACACTTGAAGATTTGTTCATGCAGTACGTGCAAAAGAATGATATGGTGACCCAAAACAACTCGGCTTCAATCCGCGATCTTGAGGCACAAATCGGTCAGCTTTCCAACATGCTTACCGAGAGGACAGCAGAGACCTTACCGAGCAACACTATGACCAATCCGAAGGAACATGTCAAAGCTATAACGTTGAGAAGTGGGCAGACATATGACTAGCCACTGTTGGTAAATACTGAGCGAGATGAAGAAGTTGCTAAAAATGTGGAGTCCGAGAAGAAGTAAACCAAGTAAGAGGTGAAAGAGACCGATCGGGAGGCGACCGACCAACAAGCTGAAAAGACTAGAGAGAATAAAAGGGGTTGCAAAATTCAAAAAATTCAGGGAGTTTATTTCTGAAACTTATTCTCCTTCAATTAATGATCCACCAATTCCTTTTTCCCAAAGATTAAGAAGAAATAAAATTGATAATCAGTTCTCTCTACAGTTGGCGACCGAGGAGTGTAGTTCAATTGTACAAAAGAAGTTGCCGCCTAATGAACTAGGTCTTGGAGAAACAAAGCTAACCACCATCTCTCTACAGTTGGGGGACAGATACATTAAATACTTGAGAGGTCTCAGTGAGCACGTACTGGTGAAAGTTGATAAGTTCATCTTCCCAACATACTTCATTGTACTCAATATGGAGGAGGACGAGGAGATTCCTTTAATATTGGACTGACCTTTCCTTGATGTCCAGAAAGGGAAACTCATTTTGAGGGCCAGCAAGGAGCAGATCACTTATGACGTATTTAAATCTATGGAATTTTCTTCCTAGGTACATTCTTGTTTTCAAATAAGCGATCAAGACGTGGTCATGGCCGATGAGACTTACGGAGCTGAATTCCCAAAGCTACCACTTAAGGAACCACCCAAGTTTGAACTCAAACCAATTCCATCAAATTTAAGGAACGAAGAGGCTGGAGAGATCTCTAAGGAGTACACGGCTGCACCTTCAAGGAAAATGCTGACACTCAACTCCTGGACCTTGACATGTCTCCTACTATAGTCAGTAACAGTGTAAGTCCCCCTAACCTTTGTAACTCACAGTTGCCAGTGGGACAAAACAAATCTTACCTTTTATCAAACTGGAAAAGAAGGGCCAGAGGTGGTCAGCCTCCTAGTCTTGATGTAACTATGCTTTCAAAACAATTAATAATCATAAGAAGCATTCATTGAATATGAGAAATATCAAATTAAGTAAGATCAAGTAAAGAATTAAATAGATTTTATGAATCAAACTAATGCTTGTTTTAATTGTTTTTTTTTTTTGCTCGAGGACGAGCAAAGCTTAAGTTTGTAGGTATTTGATAAGTGTTATTTTTATGTAATTTTTATCGTTCTTTATTTATGAAAAGTGTCATTTTCCCTTCAATACTATTGATTTTATGTGACCTTAGACATTGGGCCTTCTCTTTGGCTTGGGCGCCTATCACACTAACAAAGGATAAGGTTCACTTCACTCACATGGTTCTAGTCTTCATAATCTATTGGGTTTTAGTCCATTGGTCAAAATAGAAATTAAGTCTTAACCTTAAGAACCTAGATTGGGCCAAAATGTTTCACAAAATGCCAAATATATCTCATCAGAAATTCAGAAAGAGTTTTGTCTATCTTTGCAAGAAATGTTTGAAGTGCAATATGTTATAATATTGGGGATGCAAAGTTTTATATTATTGTTGATGAAGCCCATAATGAATCAATAAAAGAACATATGGCTATTATTTTAAGTTTGTTGACAGAGAAAGATTTATTCGAGAGCGGTTTATTAATCTTGTGCATGTTAAGGACACTCTTGCATCAACTTTGACGAATGAGATATCTAATGTTTTATTTCATTACAATCTCAACATTCAAAATATTCTAGGTCAATGGTATGATGGCACTAGTAATATGTGAGATCAATGGAATGGCTATCAAGCTCTATTTTTACATAATTGCCTACATGCATATTACGTACACTGCTTTAGCTCACAGGTTACAGTTAACTTTGATTGTAGACTCAATGGAGGTTATCCCCATCCATCAGTTTTTTTCTAAGTAAACATTCAGTGTTAATATTATTGGAGCTTCTTGCAAACGTAATGATGAATTACGTGCTGCTCAAGCAAGTGAAACTACCAAGTTGATTGCAACTAATGAAGTTGAGATTGGTACAAGGCTTAATCAAATTGGAATATTACAACGTGCCATAGATACACGGTGGGGTTCCCATTTTAAGTTAGTTTGTAGTTTGATAAGACTGTTTTTTCCAACTTGTGCAGTTCTAAAAAGTACCTTGATGAAGGAAGCTCTTATAGCCAACGTGGGGATGCTTCCTTGGCTTATGATATGGTAACATCATTTGAATTTATATTTATCTTACACTTGATGAAGGAAATTATGAGATCACTGATAGTCCTTGTCAATGTTTACAAAAAAAAATCTTAGGATATTTTGAATGTTGTGAATTTGGTCTCAAGTACAAAATAACTTATTCAAAAACTTAGAGACAATGGTTGGGATACATTATTTGAAAGTGTTGTTATTTTGTAAAGGCCACCAAATTGAGATGCCTAATATGAATGCTCGTTTTATTGCTGGTCGTGGTCATCGTAATCTACAGGAAATGACAATCGAGGATCATTATAGAGATGACATATTCATTGCTACTATAGACTCAATTGCAAGAGTTAAATAGTAGAAGATTTAGTGAAAAGACAATGGGGATTCTCATGCTTAGTTATTTTTTGGATCCTAAAAATACTTATCAATCGTTTGACATTGACAATATATATGGTCTTGTAGAGAAGTTTTATCCAAAAACTTTTACTAAACAAGAAAATATCAAACTAAAATCTCAGTTGCAAACATTACAAGCACAATGTGCCTTATCATTCAGATTTACAAGACTCGTCCAATATTTTTGATGTACGTCAGGTATTGAAAACTACTAGAAAGTCCAAGGTTTATTATATGGTTGACAGGTTGATTTTAATTGTCTTGACACTTCCAGTTTCAATGGCAACTACTGAGTGAGCTTTTTTCTGTTATGAATATCATTAAGATAAGGCTTCGAAACAAATTGAATAATGACTTTTTTAAAATGATTTGTCAGTCTACATTGAAAAGGAAATTGCTAAAATATTTAGAATAGATGTCTTAATTGATGAGTTTTATTCAATGAAAGAGCGAGGAGCTCAATTAGCATAACTGGTTACATTTTACTTTTTTTTTATGCATTCAAACTTGTATTTAGAAAACATGTATTCTTTTTATTATATATATGGAGTTGTCATATATATGGAAAAACCGACTTGACCGGCCACTTCGGTCCAGACCAGACCGACCCGAACCTGGGCCCAGTCAGTCTCGGTCCGAATTGCATAGGACCGAATTCATTCAATCCGATCCACGGTCTAGGTCTTTTTCACCCCGAACCTAATGAATAAATAAAATATATATATATTTTATAATTTATATATTAATTATATAATAATTGTATATAATTTTATAATTTATAATTTTAACTACAACTAATATTTATAATTTTATACTAAAACTAATATTTATACTAACACTAATAGTCTAGACTCTAATATGGTATAAAAAAATACTAATAGTCTAATATATTTTTTTTTTTCAAAATAAACTATTTCATTCATCATAGTAGTTGCTTGATACAAGGGGGATAGTCCTCAATCATTATGCAATCCTCTTGGCAGCTAAGAGCAAATTTTGCCAAGTGATGTGCAATTACATTAACTTCCCTATGGACATGTAAGACAGACCAAGAGAGGAACTTAGAAAGCAAAATCTTAATATCTCTAATAATAAGGCCAGAATCACTCCAACTATCTTCCTTGTTTTGGATTGCCTTCACCACCAACAAGGAGTCACCTTCGAGTATTACATGCTGAAAACCCAACTGCACAGAAGGAAGAGGCTCTTCGAGTTGCTATGGCCTCACCAAGAAGTGGATCCGGGATCAGGTCTATCGAAGAACATAAGGATGCCATAACAGCTCCTTCTGAGTTCCTAACAATTACACCAATCCCCACCCTTGAATTGATTTTATCAATGGCAGCATCCCAGTTGGCTTTGAACATATCTAATGGGGGAGCAATCCATCTGTTAACTCTAGCAGCTTGGGTTACTTTCTGTTTGGTACCATTCTCAATCCACAATTTAATAGAACTCAGTTCTGTTTGGATAAGTTTTGACACCTGATAAGGGGATTGGAATTGCTGTTCAAAGAGCCAATTATTCCTCCTACTCCAAATGGTTTTTGCAGTAACAGCAAATTCTATGATTTCCAATGGAGAAAAGTGATCCATTAAAAATGCTAGAATATCTTTAAAGGATCCTTTATGCAGGCTTGATTTCTGAATTCTTTTTTAGCTCATAGACCATACATCCATTGAAGCACCGCAAGACCAAATAGCATGAGAGACTAATTCTGGGTTCAAAGAGCAGATTGGACAGAGAGGTGAATCTACTATCTTTCTTTTATGCAAATTCAGCTTAGTGGGAAGGGACTCACAAGCAACTCTCCAGAGGAAGGATTTTATTACTTGAGGTGCTTGGATACCCCAAACTTTGTTCCAAAATCTCGAGCTTGAACTTTGAGTTGAAGATTGCCCCACTTTGTCTTCTATCAAAGAGCCTTGAAGGTGATAAGCACTCCTTATAGAAAATTTCCCATTGCTCGAGCACCTCCATGTCAGCATATCTTGACTCCTGCAAGGGCTAATAGGGATCTGGCTAATTATTTTTGCTTCAGAGACAGAGAATATGTTATAAATGAGAGATAGATCCCACTGCATGGTAACTGGGTTAATGAGCTCAGCAACTTGGGTTTCAGCCTCTAGAATATGGATAGGAGATTGCACTTTAAAAGTAGATGGACATGGCAGCCATTGATCCTGCCAAATTTTGATTTTTCTTCCATCACCAACTTTCCAAATCAAACCTGCCTTAATTACTGGTCTGGCTAGAAGGAAGCTCTACCACACATAGGAATCTTGAGGTCTTGATTTGGCTGATAGAAAATCCGAGGTAGGGAAGTATTTAGCTTTGAGAACCTGAGCTACAAGGGATTGAGGGTTCTGAATGATCCTCCAACCTTGTTTTGCCAGTAAAGGTAAATTAAAATGTTCAAAGTCCCTAAATCCCAAACCCCCCATTCTGCTTGGATTTCCCTAGTTTCTGCCAGCTCAACCAATGTATTTTGGACCTATGGTTGCTTTGACCCCACCAGAAGAATTGTAGGAGCTGATTGAGTCTTCTAAGAATTGTTTTAGGAAGTTTGAAGATCCCCATACTATATATTGGGATTGATTGCAGCACAGATTTAAGGAGGGTCTCCTTCCCAGCTTGGGACAGCAGGTTGCTCTTCCAATTAGTCATCTTGGCTTTGACCCTGTCAAGTATTGAATGAAAGGCCTTTGTTCTGTTCCTTCCCACATATGATGGTAAACCCAAATATTTATCAATGGATCCTGAAGCTTTGATTCCTGACTGTTGAAGAATGGCTTGTTGGATCTCAACTTTGGTGTTCCTGCAGAAAAAGATGGAGGTTTTTTCAAGGTTAAGTCTCTGACCCGAAACTTTTTCATAGCTGCTTAATACCTGTTGTAGTCTACACCATTCATCTAGATTAGATCTGCAAAATACCAAGCTGTCATCTGCAAAGAAAAGGTGGTTCACATGAAAGGATCCTCGAGCAGCTGGAATCCCAGAGATAATTCCCTGCATCTCAGCTTGATTTAAGCTATGGCTGAGGAACTCAGAACAGATGATGAATAGGGAGGGAGATAGTATCTCCCTGCCTAATGCCTCTGGAAGGAGTAAATTTTGCTTGGGGTACACCATTAACAAGGATATAGTAGTTGACAGTGGTAACAAACTGCATCACCAAGTCTACCCATTCACTCTCAAAGCCCATTTTCGTCATAATTTTACTCAAAAAGTCCCATTCCACTCGATCATATACTTTGCTCATATCGAGCTTAAGGGCCATATAGCCATTATGCTTCCCTTTTAGCCTTGATTGCATGGAATGCAGCAGCTCATATGCAACAATTATATTATCTGAGATCAATCTTTCTGACACAAATGCACTTTGGGTGAGTGAAATGAGATTAGGTAAAATAAGTTTGAGTCTGTTTGCAATTACTTTAGAGATGATTTTGTAGAAGACATTGCAGAGACTGATTGGTTTGTAATCTAAAGCAGATTGTGGGCACTTCTTCTTGGGGATCAAGGATATAAAGGTTTGATTAATATCTTTAAAGCCCTGTCTGGTTTGTAGCACTTCTAAGACTGCAGCTGTCACTTCCTTGCCTATTGAGGACCAGTGTTGATGGTAAAAAGCAGCTGGAAATCCATCTGGACCAGGTGATCCGAGGGGATTCATGTTCTTAATTGCAAATTCCACTTCCTGTTCAGAGAAAGGGCTAGCAAGGGAGCAATTCATTTCTGTAGTGACTGAGGGAGGGAAATTATTCAAGGCTGCCTCGATGTTGCTTGGTTTAGAGGAAGAGAAAAGGCTTTGGTAATATTCTTGAAAGGTCCTTGCAATCTCATCCTTATTGAAGGTCACACTTCCATTACCATTTTTGATATGTTTGATTCTGTTCACCTGTTTCCTTTGAGATGCACACTTATGGAAGTATTTAGTGTTCCTGTCTCCATCCTTAAGCCACCTTTGTTTAGCTCTTTGCCTCCATTTCAGATCTTCTTCTTCGAGGTACCCATCTATCTCATTCTGAAGAACATTGATTTGGCTATTAAACTGGCTAGAATTGGACTCTTGTAAAATTCTCAACTATTCTCTCTTGTAGTTTAGAAGCCTCTTCTGCTGTCTAAATGCCTCCTTGCTCCAAATCTTGAGCTTATCCCTGCATGCCTTCAATCCACCTCGAGTAACATCAAGCTTGGAAGCCTGATGTGGTTTCTGTATCTAGGTAGCTTTAATAAGTTCAGTGCACCATTCTCTTTTACCCCATGCCACTTCATATCTAAATATTCTGTGATTAGAGGATTCACCTTGAGCAGAGTTTAAGCAATGAATAAACAAGGGATTGTGGTCAGAGCATTGTACTGGAAGAACTAGGACCTGATTAGAGTCAAAGAGGTTAAGCCATTCAACATTGGCTAGGGCTCTATCCAATCGACATTTAGTGAATTCAATCCCCTCCCTTTTATTGCACCAAGTAAATTTTGATCCTTCAAAACCAATATCCATAAGTCCACAGTCTGATAAGGCCAGTCTAAAATCTTCCATTTGCTTAAAGGGGCGTATGTTGGAGCCAAAGTACTCCTTTTGGAACATAACCTCGTTAAAGTCCCCCATACATAACCAGGGGTTATGAATTCTGGAATGGATCAGCTTGAGAAGATCCCAACTAAAACTTCTTTTAGCAGTAGAAGGCTGTCCATAAAAGCCTGTTACAGTCCACTTCTTGCTTGGGATGTTAGAAGATGAAGAGATAGAGATATGATGATGAGAATATGTATCTAGTTCAGCTTCAATATGATATGAACTCGTGGGAATGAATTCCCTTGAACCCACAATCAATTTGAAAACTCCCCAAGAAAGCCAAAAATCAAGTCAAGGATGGAGAATCTAGACCCGATGAGAACCCGTTTTAAGAACCTAGATTATATTAAAATCTAGACCCGTTGAAGAACCCGTCTCAAGAACCCAGATTACAAGGGAGGAACGCCACAAAGGTTGTGATTACCTTTGATAAGTTCAAGAGTTCAACCAAGAACAAGAGGAGAAAACTCAACTCACAAATAAAATTTAATATTGTCTACTATCAAATGAGGCTACAAAGAGTTTTTAAAGCCAAACCTAATCAAAATCCTAGCCAAAATAATGCCCATTTTACCCAAAATTACCCCTGATGAACAGTACCGGCTACAGTACGCGCGGCTACAGTAACCCCTACAATAAATTGATGAAACCCTAGTTCCTAAAATGTAACTTTCCAAATAAGCCCTTGGCCAAAACACAAGGCCTTCCCAAAAATATAGTTCAAAAGAAATAAGACATGTGAGCCAAGCATCTTCAAGCCCACTTATTCTAAACTAATAAAATAAATCATTTAACCAAATTGGAAGCCTCCAATAACAATAGGCCGTATCTCTAAGTCATGTCTTCCACAGCTTGAATAAAGTGGATCAAGGCTGGTTCTTCTTCTTTCAGACCCATCTTCAGTGTTGGGCTCTTGTTGGCTTCATCCCAAGTGGATTGCACCAATCCTTGCATTGCTTCCTTGATCTTCTTGGCCCTTGATCTTGTAATTGGCCCATCTGGAACTTGCAAATGATCTTTAAGAGTAGGCCCACCTTGGTTCCTATCACAATATCTCCTTTCCAAAAAATGGCAATACCCCCACTCCTTCCAATACTGTCAACAGAAAAGCAATGGTCGAATCTAAGTCTGTCTCGGATAAGTTCTATTTTTTTTCTTCTACATTTTGTTTCACATAGGAATACAACATCCGGACACTTTTCCTTCACCATGAGGTGGAGCTCACGAACTGTCCGAGGGTTCCCAAGCCCTCGGCAGTTCCATGCTAAGTGTTTCATGGGGCTTGGCAGGGCTGGAAGCCAGCCACTGCCAACTGAGCTTGTTTAGCTCTCTTTCTTGTCATGATAATCCCCTGAGTTCTTGCATCAAGCCTTTTCCTTACTATAGGGTCACTAGATTCACCCATAACCGTATCAATTAGGCTTTGGTTACCTCTAGGTCTCATCTCTCTAGCCCTCATTTTCCACTTTCTTTTAATATCAATAGCAGTAGCAGTTTTAACAGTAGAGTTCTGAGAATGTGAGCTACCCTGAGTCAAGTCTCTAGTAGGGAACGATGTATCTAGATCAGTGTGATACAGGGAGGGATCCAGGATGGGTATGACACCTTTTAAGGCCAAAGTGTCCTTAGGAAGCATACTAGCCAAGTGGGAGTTCTCAAAGCTATCAGAGTTTACCTGGATAGAAGGGACAAAATGGACTTTTGTATTGTCCCAGTTGCCCTTTTCATGTAGAGGTCCCAAAGGTTGGTGGTTGTCAGAGCTCCCAAGGTCAGCTTGGTCAGCGCCTACTTTGGGACTGCTGGTGACGTTTTGACCCATCCCATCATCTTCATATCTGCTGCCTTCACTCTTGTTTTGGCGCCAACTCCTTGTGTTTTCACATTCACCATCTCTCTTACTGAGTATTGGAGAGTTCCTCAGCTGTGTGCTAGCTCGCAACCAAGAGCCAAACTGAGGTATTGAGCCTTCACTAGCAATATCCCCCCAAGAAGGATTAGGACAAGACAAACCCGTATGTTTAATGGCACCACACTGAAAGCAGAATAATGGGAGTCTCTCATACTTAAATGGAATCCAAAATCGTTTTCCTCCCATGTTAATGAACTTGCCACGAGTGAGAGGCTTAAAAATATCGAGTAAGACTCTAACTCTAAGAAAATGGCCCCAGGCCATACCACTAGCATCCACATCAACTGATAAAACAGTTCCAGCCGCTGCACCAACCTTTTCACCCATGGTTTTGTTCATTCCTGCAAAAGGTAGGTCGTGAAGCTGAATCCAGAATGGTTCCTCCTTAAACTCTATGTTCTTTGGAGCCACACAGCCTTCACAATCAAACAAGCAAACCAAGGCCCTGTCAAACTACCAGGGTCTTCCCGAAAGTATACGTTCCTTTTCCATGTGATTCTGGAGCTCGATCAAAAACCTGTTGGTTCCAAGATGTTTGAAGGAAACCTGACCTTCTACTTTCCAAGCTTTACTCATGGTATTTCGAAACGCTCCTCTATTCATTTCCTTCTCTGCAACAATGAGAGCAGCCAGATAATTCCTACTTTTTGCTATAGAGTTAAGAACTTCCTCATTTGGAATGATGACTTCCTCCTTCTGTTCTTCAGTAAGTCTCAAACCTTCGTAAAGGTTAGACAAATCTTCAGCCATACCGTAACACTATGCTTTACTTCAAGGGATCTCACGACCGAAACTCTCTTCAGACAAAGTCCAAGAGGGGGCCTCTACGTTTAGAGAACAGTAGAGAGAAAACTCCATTAGAGAGGGGGCCTCTAATATAGACTATAGTTATACTTATACTAATATAGTTATAACTTATACTAAATCACTATAACTAATATTACTAATATATAGCTATACTATATTACTAATAGTCACTAATACTATTATATAGTTATACTAAATTACTAAGAATAATAAGTTAATAACTAATCTTACTAATATATAGCTATACTATATTACTAATAGTCACTAATACTATTATATAGTTATACTAAATTACTAAGAATAATAAGTTAATAACTAATCACTATAAGTCGATAGAGTATAACTATATTTTCAAAAAAAAAAAAAGATAGAGTATAACTATATATATTTAGTATCAATGTCTTATTATATTCTTTAATGTATTACTAGTACTATTAAGAATTTAAGAGTTATAGTATAAATTATAATATATGTATAATTTATAAATTTATAATAGTATGGATAATTAAATATTTTATGCTTATTTATAATAGTATGTTAAGTATGTATCTTTCTCAATTATGGATGTAATATTTATGGATAATTAAGTTATTTATGCTTATTGCTTCATATACAAAATGTGAAAAGTTGTATATGGCTCATTATGCATTAACATTTAACATACTTTAAGTTAATAATAAAGTAATAATTAACATCATCAATATAATTATAACTAAACTAAATCACTATAGTCTATAACTATAATTATAAATTATAACTAAATCACTATAAGTCTAAAAGTCTACTGTCTATATATAGTATTATATTATTAATATCGCTACGAGTCTATGACTAATGACCATATCACTATGAGTCTATGAGATTATGACAATATATTATTATATAGTATTAATATCACTATTAAATTATTAATATAGTATACAATAATAATAGTATTAGTAATAATTTATATCAATGTATTATTATATAATATATAGTATTAGTATCACTATACCATTATAATATATATATATATATATATATACATCTTATAAGTCTATATGTAGTAGTAACAGTAACACTATAATAGTATAATATATAGTATTAGTATTTACTAATATATTATAAGAGTTATAGGATTATAGCATAATTTATGTATAATAGACTGATAGTATAGTATTAATATCACTATAACTATAAATACCTAATAGGCTTATAGGCTAATATAATGATTTACTAATCATATTACATATACAAAATGTAAAAACTTAAAAGTTTAAAATATTGAAAAATTGGAAATTATCATAGATTCATAGAATCATAAATTATAATACATTGAGTCATTGACAATTTGACATACTCTAAGTTAGTAACAAATTAGCAATTAACATTTAACATCATAAATATAATTATCATTAATTGTTTTTTTAATGAGATAATTAAATAATCCACATTAAATAGTTTATTTAATTTTAATTTTACTAATTAAAATAAATTTTTTAATTAATTTATATGTCAAAAATATACAAGTGAAAAACACACATGTGAGCTGCCTTCCTAGAAACGATGCCGTTTGGTACAAAATTGGACCTAAACGGTGCCATTTCTGCCATTGTAGGCAAAAAAAATAACTAGGTTGCATGAAACGGTGTCGTTCCACACAACTCAGTTATTTGTTTTCAATTTAACGTCCCTAAAATGGCGCCATTTGGGTCCAATTCTGAACCAAATGGCGTCGTTTCATTAAAACCCTAAGCACCGTGAGAAACCCTAAGCGCCGCGATCCCCCCTCTTGCCCCTCTGTCGTAGCAGGCTTGCAGCCGATTGGTACCCTCTCTCTCTCTCTCTCTCTCTCTCTCTCTCAAGACTCGCAGTCGCAGCCACTAAAGTCAATTGTTTTGAATCTTTGATCTTGAGTCCTTGATATATTTGTTATGTATTTTGTATTTGTTGAGAACTTAAATGTTGATATATTTGTTGTTATGGTTTTTTATCTTAATGTATTTCTTTTGATCTTAAGTATTTTAATTTGTTCTTGTATTTGTTGAATCTAAAAACCTCAATACAGAACAATATTCTTACATGTAATTTGTACTTGTATTTGTTTTGATCTTATTTTCACTACATGGGCATAATAGTTATGATCTCATTTGAACAGAGCCACTGGAATTTATTCTCAAAAAGAGTCACTTTGTATCCTCAGCTTATACTTTCATGTAAGATTACTTCATATGTTGGCAATTGAGTTGAATTGATCTCATTTGAACAAAGCCCAATGGAATTTATTTAGATACTGAATTCTATTTTATTTTGATCTCATTTGAATAGAGCCCAATGGAGTTTTCTACAAATGATGTGGAAGAGTCAACACAAGACATGCCTCCACCCCCACCCCCGTCCAATGTATGTAATAAATAGGTTGGTGGGTCACAAAGTGGTAGAGTTAGGTCAATGGTTTGGGATCACTTTACAAAAATACCAAAAGGTGATCCCACTAAACCTAGGGTTGCTTGTAATTATTGTGGTGCTTCGTATGCATGTGATACGAAGATCAACGGTACAAAATCCATGAAGTATCACATTGAAAAGGAATGTAAGAAATGTTCATTTAAGAAGACGGATAAGTCCTAAACGACTCTAGGTTGGAAGGTGGAGGGAGGAAGTGGTAGTGGGGGACTTGTGCCCATTTCATGTAGTGTTGTGGCTTGCCGACAAGCCTTAGTAGAGATGATTATTCTTGATGAGTTGCCCTTTAG
Source organism: Juglans regia (assembly GCF_001411555.2). NCBI lineage: Eukaryota > Viridiplantae > Streptophyta > Magnoliopsida > Fagales > Juglandaceae > Juglans > Juglans regia. The sequence continues at coordinate 17,112,260 of NC_049911.1, read as the reverse complement.
ACATGTTAAAGGGGAGGGTTTTAGGAAATTTATGCCTGTGGTTTGCCCTAAGTGGGTAGGGATTCCATCCCATATGACGGTTGTCAATGACTATTTTTTAAGGAAAAATAAAAGTTGAGAAATGGTCTTCGAGGGTAGTGAATTTCCCTCACCACGAATACATGGACATCGATGCAAAACCAAAACTATATGTGCCTCATAGCACACTTTATTGATGATAACTAAAAATTACACAAGAGGATTCTTTCATTTTCTTTGGTTGAAAATCACAAGGGTGATACACTTGGTAAAGGCATAGAGATGTGTTTGCATGATTGGGGGTGACCAAAAATACTTGCACTCACTCTTGATAATGCAAGTTCTAATAATGGAGTCGTTTCTGTTTTGAAAAAAAAAAAAACCAAGTATAGAAGAGATGCGATCTTGGAACATGAATTCTTGCATATTCGATGTTGTACCCACATTTTGAACTTAATCGTTTATGAGGAGTTGAAAGAATATGAGGAGTGTGTTGCGAAAGTGAGGGGTGTTGTGAAGGATGTTAAAACCTCTCCTCAAAGGTAGAGTATATTTAAAAAATGTGTGGGGTTGCAAGAAATTCAATCCAAAAGCCAAGTTTGCCTAGATGTACCGACTAGGTGGAACTCCACCTATCTTACATTGGAGAGGGCTTCAAAATTTAGAAAGGCTTTTGATCGATTGGAGGATGAAGATTCATGCTTCCTTGGTAGTATTGGAGATGACGATGATAAAGATGTTGATGATAAAGATGTCGATAATGAAGATGTGGTAAATAGGAGAAAGTCAAAGAAGTTAGGGTCTCCCAATGCATTTGATTGGGAGAAGGTAAAGTTGTTTGTGAGGTTTTTTCAATTATTTTATGATGCAACTTTACGCTTTTCGGGGAGTGCATATATAACTTGTAATGTTTTTTTTATCTCGGAGTTGTTTAGTATTAAAGTATTGGGAGAACTTGGAAAGTCAGAATATTTTGTTGTATGTTGGGATTTTTCTTGATCCTCGATACAAGATGCGATATCTTGATTTTGGGTTAGGACAAATGTATGCACATGATCAATAAAAAAAATTGATTTCAGTTGGAAGGTGAGAAATGCATTTATCCTCGTGTATGAGGCAAACAGGAAAAATGAAGGAAAGAGTTCTTCTCAGAGTCAGCGTTCTAGTTCCCCACATGAAGATATAGATCCTTCAGCTGACAAGATTGCAAGTAGAAAGGCACATTTGATGGTATAATTTAAGCAACAGTTACAGTCATAAGACAGTTTGGAAAGTAAGTCAGAGGTTGATAGATATCTAGCTAAAAGATGTGATGATCAAGATGATAGTTTTGACCTTCTAAATTGGTGGAAGGTGAATTCAGTTAGATATCGTGTACTTTCAAAGATTACACGCAATGTACTTGCAATACCGGTATCTATTGTGGCCTCTGAATCTACATTTAGCACTGCGGGTCATGTACTTGACCATTTCCGAAATAGTTTATATCCATTGAGTGTTAAGGGTCTCATATGTGCACAAAACTGATTTCGTTCTTCTTCTACTGCAATAAGCCTTAGGACTTTAATGGATGAAGTGGAGGAATTTGAGAAGTAGTTGGATATGGGTATTAATACATTTACTTTTGATATCTTTTGTGGTTTATTTTGTTTTATCTTCTTTGTTATGTAACTTTATTTAACATGTTTTGTTTTTAGTTTTTATGGATAAAACTTGTTGGGAACTTTGCTGATTCTGTGGAGGCGTCAAATACAATGCCTACTGGCCCTACACCCAATGTTGATTAAAGACTAAAGAGGTGAGAAGATTGTTGGTTATGGTTTTTTAATCATGATTAATTGTTGACTAGTAGAAGAAATAAAGACTAGTCTGAAACTTGATTGGGAAACAGTGATTGTTTAAGTAGATTTTTCTGTTAGACTTGGAAGTTTTGGCAATCAGTGAAACTTCCATTAAAAGAACCTTGAACCCTTATGATCTTATTCCTTCAATTAAGATATTATGGGGATTCAATTAATTACTTGTCAGCCATACAAAATTATATTATCTATTGTCGTCCAGGTAATTAATTGGAAAATAAAACATATTATAACTATATATATATATATATACACTACGAAATGCATACCCCCTAGCTAGCTTGGCATATATATTAAGAAGTACTTTTAACACCCAAAGTGCTGGTCCACAGTATAAATTGATCAAGCATTAGTTCAGACTTCAGATTTATATAATAATTGGATGCATATATTGCATGATCTCATTAATTGTTTCTTTTTGTTTTATTACAAGCTCACATGATCTCATATATTGGCTTATTTACTTTTATTTTGTATAGAACCATAAATAATAAAAGGCTATATTTTTTCCATAAGTTCATAACAACCCAATTTTTACACGAGTGCATAAGTTCATAACAGGCTAACAGCTTTAACCTCTTGTTTTTTTATAGGTAATCTGTAAACGTTGAAGACTTTAGTGATGGAGACTTGGAGTAGGTTGTGATTGTGCAGTTGTGCTCTTACAGGGATGGAGTAGGGCTGCAGACTACAATGCATTGTTATTTGTTTCTTTAATATGACTAATGTAGTAATGTTTAACTAATGTTTTTTATATTTGTATTAATATGACTTTTCGGTTTATATATATTTGTATTTTGTATTGATGTAAATATGAGAGGTTGAGACAGTGAGAGTTGTGTATTGATGTAATCATGTAAATATGCCTTTATTTTTTTAATTTTTTTATTCGGAATTTGAATTTTGGATATATTGGATGATTACTTATAAGTTATTAGTTAGTAGAGATTTTACTGATTAGGGATTGTTTTAAATTTCTTTATCTCTATTTTTTTTAATTTTATTACTATGATTGATAATCTTATTTCAGTTGTTTGGATAGATATAGAAAATTTATATTATTTTGTACTAAATACTTTTATTCAAGTTTATTGTGTATAGACAATTTTCTTTTTATAATTATTTTTATTTCCTTTTTTGGTATTTTTGAACTTAAAATTAGATAAAATGTTAGTGGGCTGAATGTTAAAATGATTGTTGGGTTGAAAATTATAGGATTTAGGGTACTGTGGGGGACCGAATGGACCGACCGAGACCGGACCGGTCCGGTCCCAATGTCTATTTGGTCTGGTCCAAGGTGGAAAAATCCTGGATCGAATAGGTCTGGTCCAATCCAGTCTACAAAACTCCTTGGGGACCCACCAAACCGGATCGAGATTACCCCTAGCTAAAATAGTTTTTAAGCCTTGGAAGGAGAAAGGGCAAGATAGGGGAGAAGCGGAGCTCAGGGACACAAAAAATGGGTGGTGGTTATTAGGGCTATACAGAAACCGACACCACCAGCTGCCACCGATTGATCGCGTCAGGAACCGGCCGGAACTGGTCGGCGTGCGGTGGCAATTTGAAGAAATCGAAGTTCAGCGGTTCAGTCTCGGTTTGAAGCTGGACTAGACCACTGAACCGACCGATATATATATATATTTTTTAATATATCCTTATCGAAATGACGCCGATAGATAATGGAAACGACGCCTTTTGGTATTAAACCAGACGGCGTCGTTTTATTAAGGACATAACAAAAAAAAAAAAAGTCTGAAACGGCGCCGTTCCACTTAAACTTAAGTGGAACGGCGTCGTTTCGAGATGAGTCTTCTTCTTCCCCAGCCCCTTATTCTCTCGAATCCGATCTCTGCAACTCTCTCTCTCTCTACTCTATAACTCTCACTCTCTCAGTCTCTCTCATTATATTCTCAGTAGAACCGCTAGAGAACTGACATCAACTGAGAACCGCTTGAGAATCAACTCGATCGGTTTCCTCCACCCCATCGACCGGTTATAGTCGATGACTCCCCCGTTTTTTCAAACGTTAGTTGGCATCGATTTTGCCCAAAATCCGCCCCGACGACATCGGTTTTCACCCCGAGTGGTTATGGATTTATGGAATGACATTTGTGCTTGGCAACAAGATATGTTTTGTGGAATGGCAAAATATGTGTTTGTTGGATAGTTAGGTTGAAGAATAAAATAGTTGGAAAACAATAATTTTAAGTTAAAATTAAATTATTAATTAATATATGAAGTGTATTTACAAAATATTTTAAAAAAATTAAAAAAAGATTATTAAAATATATACTATTATATTATTATTTTAACTTTATGATAGCTAGTACAATGTAGATTAACCTCTCCAAAGTTGATGTTATTGCCAAAAGTTGATATTCTAGTTAAATTTTAGACTTCAATGCTCTAATTAGTTATAAGGGAGGAGAACTAGGAAAGAAAGAGGGTAAAGGAAAAAAATAGTTTTGATTACTCATGCATGCAAAACATCGAAGGATAATAATGCTATTATGCCACCTCATCTTATCCCTTCATTTTAACCGCTCATGTACTTAATTTTTTTTTTAATTTTATTCTTTTACTTACAGATTAAAGAAGTGACTATTAGTATATTGATATATTTTTTTATTTTATAAAATATTTAAATATGTTGAAAAAATATAAATAAAAAATGAAATTTATATTAATGAGCACGCCCAAATTTGGGCAGCACGCACTACCCAAACATTTGGGGACAAAATTTGAGTCATTCAAAATGACTCGACATTCCAAAGAATGTTTTGTGCTTTTAAGCTTTTTTAGGCTTGGTTCGTAAAAACAAATCACTTCATCTCATTTCATTTCATCGAATTATTATAATTTTCTCATACTTTTAAATAAAATAAAATATAAAAAATAATTTAATTTTTTAAGTCTCAAAACAAAAATTAAATTAAAAAATTATATTCTAACAAGAGTAATGTTATAAAAAGTTATAAGTTTTGCAAGCACTCACACTTCTTTTAAAAAAGAGTGGAGTCAATTATTAAAAAATTATTTTTTTTACGTAAGTTATATATTTACTTCTTTTTTTTTTTTTTTCAAAAAGAGCGCGATATTTACACACTTTATGACTGCAAATATAATTTCTATTCTATCAATATTTTATTCAATTTCTATCTTATCTCTTCTGTGTAACCAAAGGAGACTAATGTTTTTCTTCTGCAGCCAAACCATGTCCAAATACCCAATCTACAGTATAATCCAGGAAAATATGGACATAAAACGGATTTTCTTTATACCTAAGAACAAAAATACAGATGTTCTTTCTAGTAAACAAATTGCAAAATTTGATCCACTAGCTTGTCAAACAATCACATGAACTAATCATTACAAAAGTCGGCAAATGACCTACCAAAAACAAAACTAATTTTCTTCAATGTACAAAAAGAAGCCACTCAAAACTTGTCAAAATGCAAGTGCAACCAATAAGTCATTCAATCCTATAATCGGGAACTAGAGATCTTGCACTCTCAACAGTAATGGCAACAAGAGAAGAGAACCTTCCTCAGCGTCATAAGGGCATAATGAAAAATAATATACATTGTTGTAACCATAATTTGTTTGATGATAAGTGAAAGATGAATAATTTTTCAATCATATAATGTTTTGTGTGATAATTCGCAGACGGTGATGAATAACATATGTCATGCATATCTGATAAGCCGTGTCATAAATGATCCAAAAGTAGATGTAATTCTTATTGCGGATATCTTTACAAGAGCATTCAAATTCTCTTCATAAAACAACAAGGCTTCCGTATAATAGGAAGTAATTACATTAAACATTTCCATACCTAACAGACAATATCAGTCAAGATATAAACGTTGTCCTCAATTCTCTGTAATCTGACCGCAATCTTCAATCACAACCCGTTCCAAAGTTGATCCAGCGTCCGTTCCCACCTTCTCCATTTCCTTAACCACATTGTAGCCTTCCACAACTTTACCAAAGACAACATGCTTCCCATCAAGCCAAGTTGTCTTCTGGGTGCAGATAAAGAACTGAGAACCATTTGTGTTGGGTCCAGCATTAGCCATAGATAAAACCCCCGGCGCAGTATGTTTCACCTTGAAGTTTTCATCCTCAAATTTATGGCCATAAATTGACTCTCCTCCGGTACCATTTCCCCTTGTGAAATCCCCACCCTGGCACATGAAATTTGGAATTATACGGTGAAATGCCGACCCCTTGTAGTGTAATGGCTTCCCTGAACTCCCGATTCCCTTCTCCCCAGTGCAAAGGGCACGGAAATTTTCAGCAGTTTTAGGGGTAACATCAGCAAATAGCTCCATTACAACTCGGCCAGCTTTCATCTTTCCAATCAGAATATCAAAGAAAACCTTTGGGTTTGACATCTTGTCTATTTAATCCAAGGGGTTCCAGCAAGAACTCAGATTTCAGATAAAAAGCCTGTGCAAAGTTGAAAACATATAAGCATTTCTATTCTAAAGATAGTAACTTCAAACAAATTATATCCTATCTTTGAAATCGCACAATATAATCTCGGAAAAGCACAACCAAGGAGTACTCACATAATATATAAGCCCCCTTTTTTTTTTACATAATCTAAATGGTAAATTCTCATTGAGTTAAAAGGTTGATTTATAATAACAGATAAGCAAGCTTTATATCATTAACTCAACATATAGATCTACCAAAGCAGAAAATTATGCTCTTCATACGTTCCTCTTCATTCAAGTACTTTATCAAGCTCTGCATATTTTCCTCTAGTCCGATTCAAAATACTTCTCGTTCAGAAAAAAATTCTCAAGACTCAAACATTAATAATGAAAACTCAATTGCACAGAAAAGATGTTTTGACCCAAAAAATTCAGCTCCGTCCAACTATACGAGACAAAGTATTCCATTTGAAAACTAAAACACAACCAAGCGTGCAAGACAAACTCAAAACGAACCTAAAACGACCCAAACATGCAAATGAACAGCTAAGACTCGTCTCTAGTGGAAAAAGAAAGGCAGCATTGTTACCTTATCACAAAAAAAAGTGACAGATCTACGAAGAGAGTTGCAAAAGGAAAACTTCAAAAAATTATCATAAGAAAAAAAAAATCCATGGAAACCAGTGTAAAAACCGAAACCCAGATGGGGAAATGGGTTTCAGAGAATGTTTCATCATCCTATCAAAAATCCTCAGGCAAACAAGAAAAACTACATCAAGAGGATATTACTTGAAGATGATAATGATTCATGATTTCGCACAGCTTTTGAGCTCAACGGGTTTTGACAAAACCGCCCGTAAGCCTTCGATATGTGCTACCGATTTTGCGAAAAGAAAAATGCATACGTTGCTTGCGATAATAGATTGAAAGCTGAACAGACGGAATACTTACCTATGAACGAAGGTAGGCGTGAGCGATTTTTACCTTTGCCGTGTTAGTGCTGGCTTTATAGGTGCGCGGAGTGGCTTCGGGTTTTAGGGTTTTAGTTTGTGGTTCTTTTGCAAATGAGTCCCTTTGTTTTTACGATATTCTTCTGTCGGCCCAATAATGTTTGTAGTTGCATATATCATCTAAAATCAGCTCCGTTTGGGTCGTGGACGAGAACACTCCACTTCAATTCCTTATTTTATAATTATTTGTTATCAACTTTTTACTAATTTTTATTATTATTTAATATTTTATTATTATTATTTTTTATTATTATTCACATAATATCTAAGATCATCACACTAACTAAATGCAATCTAAAAAAACAAGAGTGATACTAGTAATTGAGAATCCCCGCTGAGGGATTCTCCCGACAAGGCAAACTGCCTTTTTTTCATACATTTTTTTTTTACATTCTTAAATCTTTTTTTAAAAAACAAAATAACAATATCAATATAAAAAATATTAACTTAATCACTAAGTTAAAAAAAAAAAAACTATTAGAAGAAAATGTTGGGGATCCCGAGCATTTTTCAAAGAACAAGGGTGGCACTATAGCCACCGAGAATCCCCACAAAGATATTCTTCCAACAAAGCAAATTGCTTTTTTTCATACTTTTTTTTATATTCTTAATTTTAAAAAAAAAACAAATAATGAGATTCACACAACACATTTCATAATATATTACATAATATATATTGAAAAATAAGGGCATTTTAGTAAAATGATGTCAGTTTTATATGATAGTTTACAAAAATATCTCTCCTTTTAAAATATTGTTGTATAAAAGTGTTTGTGTTAAAGTGACGTGTGTATCATTTTTCTTTTTTAATACACAAAAACTGTTTTCTCTCAAATTCAAACAAAATTTTAGATTCCTTACAAAGAAATGCCCCTTCCTGCACATAATGTCTCTCTCTCTCTCTCTCTCTCTCCTGCGTTGCGCCTCCCACGACTCCACCCACTATTCAACAGCGTTGTCCCACTAATTCTTCGACTGGTTTGAGTCCTCGGGTCTTCAAGTCGTAAGGAAGAGAGAAAATAAGTAGAAAAAAGAGGGCCAAAAGAAAACATTGATGGTCTGGGTTAAGATTGAGGCTCGGTTAACATATGGTGTTAATAGCTCGAGACATCAAATGCGAAAAGAAATGGAGAGACTCACACCAGAGTAATTTGTTTCTATATTTACCAACATTGCTAATATCATGCAAATTAACACTTCCATTGCCTACATGTATACTCTCTTCTAATTTTCTTAAATATATATATATATATGTCACTGTCTATGAATGGAATGCTTGGATTGAGCTTGGGCCAAATCTAATAGGGCCTGATTTACTTAATTGTTATCATGTTAGGAAGTGGGTCGCAAGGCAACTGGGCTTAGTTGGTTTGTTTTCCATTGTTCAGTTTGCTTAGTTAATCGTGGGTCATGTTGGAGCAAGGCGGAAGCCTTTTATCTGGTGTTTACATTTTAACATATAATGGCACTGTAGCTATTGAGGAGAATCATCCAAATCATTAATGAAATATTTCATTATTCTCTTTTCTCTCTTGTTCTTGGAGGCTAGGTCAACCTCGAATGTGACCAATTTTCTTATCTTTTCTCTTATATTTTCTAGTCACCCAAACACCTACTATCAGGTGTGTTACAAGTGGTATCCAGAGCCAGTCTTTTCTTGGCATCGGCTTCATCAATCGGTGAAAATGGAAAACATTATCTCATCTTACTCAATATCAAAGAACTAATGGAACAAAATCTTCAACGATTCGATGTTCTTCAACAACATCTCAATGATTTTCGGGTAAGCCACAATGAAATGCACCAAGTATTTCAATTATCGCTGGACGAATTTGCTAGCAACTTTCAAGAAAGCTTCAACCAATTAGAGGATCAAATGTGTGACATACAAGAGGAAGATGCAGCTGCTGTGGATGAAAAAGAAGAAATCAAGCCCGCTCAGATTCCACTACGGCTATTGTTTCATCCATTTCCTCTAAAAATTTATTTTACCTTGCAAATCGAAGTTGTCCTCAGCTGTAACTACAAATTGACCATCAAGAGAGAAGACCTAGCCATCCATGTCCCTCTTAAAGCCTCCTCCACCTACCGAAGGTAGCACTACTCCTCGACGGCCACAACAACCGACATCCATACAAATTTTTGTAAAAACCCCAACTAGGAAGACTGTTACCTTCGAGATTGAGTCCTCTGATACCATAGACAAAGTGAAGCTGCAGATCCAAGAGAGGGAGTTGATGGATTTTGGGTACTATCTGAGAGCATTTCTGAGGACCAAGCCTATCTTCATCTTCGATGGGGGAACCCCAGCCCTCAAGCGCCATACCTTCTTTCTGGCGCATAATCGAGTTTTTGTCCAAGCATGGACAAGAGGTATGGCACCTCAAATGTTTAAAAAAATGCTTGAAAAAAATTTGATTATGATTTTTCAAATTTCTAGCTCCATTTTCATTAGTCTGGGGATGGGCTATCTAGCTGGATTCAAAGCAGAAATTGGGCTTTTGGGGAACTTGGGATGGGCATTGATGCAGCAATTGATTGCTCCAGATAACAACAAGATGTGCTATCTTGGTGTCTGTTTGATGAAATAGGAAAGAATCGTTGAAACCAAAGATTTCATGGAGATTGTCAAAGAGATGTTCAACTATCTCTTTAAACAGACTGCTCGTAGTGCCCCAAATTTAGGGTTGTCATATGACGAAGTTGCCAAAGTTAAGGTTGCAGCTATAGATAGTGATACTAAACAAAGGGCATACATGCTTAATCATAAACGAGCAGCATCATCCACTTCCCTAATCATTTTGCATAGTGTATAAATTTAGAGCATTTAACCTAAAAAAAAAGTCAGACAAGCATTTAACAGGAGGCCAAGCTCAAATGGCTTCAAAACCATAAATCTCAGTTGCCTTTGTGAAAACTATCACAATAAAAAGATGGCCATCTAAGTTCAAATTACCTTGCCATATCGATCGAGCCCCATTAACAAGACAATCAAACATAACTATATCGTATAGAGTAATTAGAACTAGGATTGTACAGAAACCAATGCAACCGACTGCCGCCGATGGGAACCGGCTGGCCACGTCAGGAATAGGCCGAAACCAGTGGAGAACCGGCAGGCGTGTGGTGGAATATTACAAAACTCGACGTTCAAAGGCTAGGTCCATGTTTAAAGCTAGGCCGGACTGCTGAACCGACTGATATAATAAAACATCTTTTTTTAATATACCCTAATCAAAACGATGCCGTTCCACTTAAGTTTAAATGGAACGGCGTCATTCTATACCTATAAGTATACGATAGATAATAAAAACGACGCCGTTTTTATTAGGGACGTAAGAAAAAAAAATATGTCTGAAACGACACCGTTCCACTTAAAGTGGAACGACATCGTTTCGGTATGGAGTCTTCTTCTTCCCCAAATTTATTCCACTTCCCGATCTCTTCTACAATCTCTCTCTCTCTCTCTCTCTCTCTCTCTCTCTCTCTCTCTCTCTCTCTCTCTCTCTCCCCTATGCAACTCTCTCTCTCAGTAGAATCTCACCGCTAGGGGAACCGACACCGACCGAGAACCACCTCAATCAGTTTCCTCCTCCCCATCGACCGGTTACAATCGGTTGCTCCCCCAGTTTTTCAAGCATCGGTTTTGCCCAAAAACCACACCGAAGACATCAGTTTTTACCCCTAATTAGAACCATAATCACAACCTTAAAGTAGATATGCAGCCTCAACGAGGGGCCTAAATCAACACCAAAAGCTACAAAGGGCAAATGTAGAACTAAACACCAAGGCGAGAGGCAATAAAGAACAAGAACTAGGTAAATAAAGATCACAAAACAGGTGCAAAAGAGATCATAAATGACATCTACAAACAACAAAAGGTCCCTGCTCAAAATATTGTCCAAAAATAAGGGAATAGATTTTCAATACTCAAATACATATAGCAATAGATTCAAAAAAGCACAAGCGAGTTTAACCAACTACCTTTCCATCACAGAATGGACACATAAATGGTTCAAATGACAAACTATATGTAGCTCAAATGACAACATAGTTTCCGCAATAGATTCCTCAAATCACAAATGGGTTCGACTGGCCATGCAAACAACCAAAACTTCCACAATACTATAACATTAGTTTAAAAATTAAAATTACTAAAGGAAAATAATATATTTAGTCTGATTTTTTATTATTCAAAATTCTTTATGAAGTTTTTGTAAAGCTGATAAAACCTTTCCCTGTTTTAATTGCTCACCTCATATTTGTTACTTCAACAAATTACATCAATAGCTCTTAGAAAGTCCACTTTTTAGAGGCTCTTTTTGTTCTATAGTAGAACAATATATGTTTACATTACCAATTGTTCTTAAGATTGGTGTCAGGAAAGGGGAGGTGGAGGGTGATTAATTAGCATGCAAACTTATACACAAATACTTGCTACCTATGATTATGAAGAAATTCAGCCAACAAAACATTGCCTATGCTGCAAAATTGTTCTAGACAGAAAAGTTATGATAGTTTGCCTGTATTCTAGTCACATCTAATTTTGGGAATGCACTACATAAAATCTTCAAAATGCACTTAGATGGTTTTAATCCAAAGTGGGCAGTATATATGAAGACATACTAAATGAACAAACTATGTGAAAATATATAGCAATGGAAAGAAGTTAAAATGAATTTTGTATTCATTTCCAACAACATCAATTCCAGAAGAGTAATGCTAGATACAAGTCCCAAATAGACAAGTCTCATACAAGTCTTTTGTAAAATAATGAGTCTCACTAATAAATAATAGTTTTTTTTTACACTTTTTTAAGGTGGGGTCTACTTTTCTACAATGGCTTGTCTATTTGGGGCTTGTACAAATCATTTCTCATTCCAGAATAAATTGCCACTGGCTAGCCAGAAGCAACTTTTTAAACACATACACATGCAGAACATCAATATATATCTTTCTTATTTCAAGCATAATTCAAAGAACTTCAGTCACGAAATTCAAATTATCATGATATGCTGCATTATATTGTCAATAGCATACGCAAACTGGAGATCCTAAAGTTTATATTCAATCAGTTAATATTCAATAGCACACTCAATAACTGGAGATTAGTTAGTTTTAATCGGTCATGGAGATCACACCCAAACTGGATCAAATCAACTTATACAATGTATAAATCTTTCGAATGTTGGCAATAGCCATGAGGAAAATCTTTCGATTGTAGACCGGTTGTAGAGCGGAGGTAAGGGTATCATTACCCTTATAGAAAACTATAATTGTGAGGAGTTCAAACCAATAATAGAGGATAAAAGTATGTTTCCCATTTTTGGATATTTTAAAAGAAATTAAGGGAATCATTTTTTAATTAAAGAAAATTTTAAAAGGGAAAATTAAAATAAATTAAAAAATCAAGTCATTTGAGAAGCCCACTAGTATTTTCCTTACTTTTTATTTGATTATATATCGAGTTTGAAATTATGAACAAGTTTTGTTTATGCTCGAAAGCATTTCATTTATTTTTAAATGAGTACAAATTGAATTGCGAGTAACTCAATTTTAATAAAATAGAATATTTATAATATTTCTTATAACTTAATCTAAAGATTTTAGAGAAATTATTTGTACAAACCTCAAATAAACAAATTCCATACAAGTCTTTATAAAAAAATAGACTCTACCTTAAAAAAGTGTAAATAACCTATTCTTTTATTAGTGGGACTCACTCTTTTACAAAAGATTTATACGAGACTTTTCTATTTGGAGCTTGCATTACTCAAAATTTTCATCAGCCAAGTTTAGAGTTTCATAAGTATCTTTAAATAGTACATATATATAATATGTATCAATTATTACATTCATAAGGACTTAAACAATATGTACATACTAAGAATTTGATTTTTTTTCTTATCGTTTTCAATAAGTAAAATATTATTATTATAAAGTTAAAATGTATATGATAAATAAATAATAACTAAGAATTTATATGAACTTATACAAACTTGTGCAAGTCAAATTAAGTCTTATAAGATTTGTATAATTCAATAATCGATCATAGTTTTATATCCATGATTTATATATTTAAATAAATGAATAAAGTCAAAGTCAAGTTTAGTCGAGATGATTTTTAGTGACTTGTTGAGTAATCTTATTTATAATATCTCTAATTCTAGGACATAAAATTAGATGAATAATGTTGTATGTAAGTACTTGCAAAAGATTTGATTATGTTGGTCTTTTACTCTGTTAAGGTTTTTTTATCAAAAGATGAAGCTTAAAATAGATAGTTTTTTTTTTTTTTAATCTAAAGATGAATAATGTATCTTCTATCAAAAGATCATAAATGTACAACTCTTTTTACAACCTTTTATGCAACAATGTTTTAAATTGAGGGTATTTATGTAAAATGATGTTACTTTTATAAGTTATTTTACAACAATGCCCCTCATTTAAAACATAGTGTAAAAGGATGTAAAAAGGGTTGTATGTTTATCATTTTCCTTTCCAGTATAACGAACTAAGTATGTCCAAAATCCGGTGTTTGTAGCAAATCGGAGGTTGTAAAAGCTCTAAAAAGAAAGTTCACGCCACACCCAATACCATGCTTGCCTAACTTTCAGCTCCTTGATTGAAGACAACAATGATAGGATCTGCACTTTTCAAGGACTTTGTAAGGACCATGCCGAAGCAAGGAAAGAGACCCCTTTCCACGAGGCAATGAGGTAAGTAGAGTGCAACTAGTTCAATAGAAGGGCAAGCGGCACTATATAGAAAGCTTGGTGGACACATTTAGTATTGAGCAACCAAAGATGGTTCATCAAATAGCAGGCGAAAAAGAGGCAACTTGGCAGACAACATGCGACCAAACAAAGAGTAAGGCGAGTAGCATACTGTAGAAAGCCTGGCTGATACATCTCAATGTTGAGTGATAGAGGATTTTTCACCCTGTGCTAGGTAGGCAAACATTGTGCTAATCATATGAAGGCGAGAATGAACAGCTAAAGAGGTTGGTAGTTCTAGGAAAGGATGGTTTGCAATACAAGGGCGAGCAATGGTCAAGGATAAGATCGATACAGACGTAAGGGCTCTCCTAGATTGTGTGGAGATGCTTAGAGGCGGCAAGTGAGGTATGCAGAGGCTCATACTTCATTTGAGACGTCACGTATGGAGTGAGCCTGCTGAAGAAAAAGATTATGGACCTACAAGACATGTCGTCTAATCTCAAAGGTATGGTCCAATGTCGTGTGAGAGACCCTTATTAAGGGAAGAACTACAGGATTGGAGCCCATGGAAAGCCATAGAAGCATGCATGCCTTGTCCCATCAGTCACTTGGCCTTAACAATTCTTCAAGTCCAGAGAGTGAATTGATGGCCTAGATCGAAGGTCTCTTATTCAAGCATATTAGTAGTTAAGAGAACGTTAAAATGACACTGTCAGTCCCATCCTATAAAAGGCATTGGATAAGGGACAAAATCTCACTTTGAGATCTTAAAGTGTGTGGTCTTCTTTGGAGTCAGAGTCTTCAAAGAGAGCAAGTGACTTCAAAGGGAGGGATGGGAGGAGCAATACCAATGCCACCATAATATTTTAAATATTGTTCAGATAGGTTAACTTTTATGACCATATTGGAAATGTAGGGTAAATGTTTGTGAGTATGTTGTAAGGGTAGGCTTTGCATATTTTGTAACTCTCCCACTTTTCTACATGAAAAATAATATATACCTTCTTCCTTATATTCATTAATTATCTTTACATTGCGATCTTGAGATGATGAGCTTGAATGGTGTGGACTGTGACCGCCCAACCTCCGTTTGGGATGTAACAGAGACTTGGAGTGTCAGGACATACAACAAATAGTTACATACTCCATTTCATGACAATTAATATGCAATATATCCTAGTATGCAACTAGCAATATGCAATAATCGCAACGGAATAAAACTTACTTATAAAAATTTCATGCCATAATGAACTAAATATCCCAATGGTTCAAATTAATCATAGATAGATATTGCCTTACTTAAAGAGGTCCACATGGTAAGGCATATGTTTAGACATAAAGTGGGAGATGAATTATTCTTATTACAGCCACTACATCAAAGTTTCCTAAGCAAAACAAGTCAGATCATTTCTCTCATCCACTCTATGGTGTACAAAATCATTGCTATAAACATCAATATCAAATCCAACTTCCGATCTGGGTTAAGCTCATCCTCAACCACTTGAAGCTTAGGCTTGAAGTTCATTACCATCTTGTTCGTTGTACGCTGGCCCTGACACAACTTCTACTATTCTTGGGGGAATGGTAGTGAGACTATTACAGTGAGGTTCTTTGAAATCTTAGTAAGTTAAACAACTAACTTTTATAGAGATAAGATATGCATGATTAGTTATAAACATGAAATGCATGTAAGAAAATATCGTTTTTTTCTCTCATCCAGATTCTTCAACATCTTTTAAAAAAACTTAAATGCACATTTTCTTACAGAGAACATTTTGTACTTCATATTTTCAAAAATAACATTTCTTATTTATTAGAGCCATCAATTACATAACATATGGTATCATCACAGCTCCCCATTTTGCACCGTGAGTACCTCCTAATGACCGTAGTACAACTCATGTTGAAACAATGTTGTATGCAGACTCATATCTCAATGCATTGATAACATAATATTTCATCATGATAACATATCATCATAACATATGCACTCATTAGCATTAGGTGCCATATACGACTACGCTCCAACATTCTTTTAAAAAAATCCATTCGAAATCTGTTGGGGGTTATTTGTCAACCTAGGGTTACCACTCCATTTTTACTCACTCCAGAGGAGTTCCATTAGGATAATTCCTCATCCTAGCATTTGGGGTCATGACAAAATTTATTTTTATGCTATGCTTTAAAAATGTATTTCATGACCTGTGCATATGTAGTAAGTTTCATGTGAAAATGACATTTACATGTAATATACTAAAATGGTGAGAGCTTCCCATGTCATGTAAGCAAGAAATCAAATGCTCAATGATGTATCATATGATGTTTCATGCACAAAATGATATTTAATATGAATGTCGCGTTTATACAAAAATTATAAATAAATTATCTAAAAATAAGTTAGACACTAACTTACAAACTCTGCAGGTATTTTAGGAATTTGGTGCGACTGTAATAAGAGGTATTATAAGTTAGGAATTGTAAAACTAAGTAATATGTTCATAATGAAAAGGGTTATAAATGATATTAACAAAACTGCCCCTATATTTCTCGAAGTTACCACTTAGGCTCTAAATTTTCACTATTTATCTTTTGGCCTTAAAGTTCACCAAATTTCACAAACCTTATATTTTCCATGTTCTATACCCATATATGACCTTAGACTTGCAAGAATTAATCAACTACCATGCCAAATCCATCAACTCGTGGCATTATTTTTTTTTTACCATTTTTGTGATTTTAAGCCTATAATTTGTATGGATGCATGTTGGATCAAGTTTCATCAAGTACAAACTATAAATCTAATCTTGGGAA
This sequence comes from Juglans regia, assembly GCF_001411555.2. Classification (NCBI taxonomy): domain Eukaryota; kingdom Viridiplantae; phylum Streptophyta; class Magnoliopsida; order Fagales; family Juglandaceae; genus Juglans; species Juglans regia. The sequence continues at coordinate 17,095,401 of NC_049911.1, read as the reverse complement.
CATGTTTATAACTTAGGTTTAGGTTACATGAGTTTATCCCAACACTAATGCATTGGTTAACACCAAATCATCATAAAAACCTTCAAACCGAGTGCATGCATGATGTTTCTAACTTATCTTTGTCAATGTGAGTTTTAAAGTCTAAATGAATCATGCATTCTAACTCTCATCTTGATAACAAAGCATTTCTAGATGTTTAGCACTCATGCTTTAGAAACTCAGCCAAGATTTCACAAGATAAACTTCAACCAAGTGAAAACCGAAACATGCTAGATGATTAACCCAAGATATGGACTTATACACCTATCATGACATGTTGTTTTCCTCAAATTTAAACCTTCAATCAATCATTCAAGACATTAGTAAAACATATAAGATCATATCAAGACATGTCATGACTAAACTTCATCCCAAAATAATTTATTCAAGCAATACTTCAAATCTAAACCGAAATGCATTTCTTCAACTTAAACCTCATATAACTCAATCAAGTCTTCATTCTCATGCCATAATTTGAAGCATAACATGTCAATCTAATAGCACTCTCATTCGAGTAGCCAAAGCCAAACTCAATTTTTGGCTAATACACTTGAGTTTTTTCCTTTGGCTATTCCATTCACATCCAATCCACATATTAGATTATCCATTTACCCTCTCTATAATAATAAAATATTATTGATTTACTATTTTTTAGTAATTTTTATTTAATTTATTTTAGTCATATTTTATATTTCTACTGATTATATGTTACCTAATAATCACATTCTATTTTCTCAAAAAAAAGAAATCACATTCTAGTTAAATTATTGTTTAAAAAATTATATTTTCAATGGTCATTTATGTTAATATCCACAAATGTTTAAATCATTTAATTCTAAGTTACCAAAAAAAAAAAAAAAAAAAAAAAATTCAAAGAAATAGACACAACAACAATTAGAATGCAATTAATCTGCATCATACAAAGTTACAAAAAATAGGCCAAAGAAGTCTACCATTACAACAACATACTAAGTTACACACAACATCTACATAATTTTGCACTTCTAACAACACATACTAAGTTACGTCCACATACTAAGTTACAAAGTTATAACAACAGAAGCACAACAAAATCACATCCACGTAAATTTATTAAGTTACATCCAAATAAATTTTATATCCACATACTAAGTTACAAAAAACATTTGCATAAATCTGCAGTTCTAACAACACATAACAATAGCACAAAAAACAGTTATCAAAGAGCTTCAACAATGCCAACCAACCACTTTGAGTGTTCTGAGTAGTACTTGCAAAAACACAGCCATCCATAAATGGTGCCAATGACAAAAAGTATAAGAATGAAGCAACTTAATCATCCTTAGCATGAATATAAAATAATAGATTTCATCATGAAGCCATAAAGTGAGGAGAACCCCTTTAACAACATATGCAAATTATATCAACTAGCCAAACATGGCACATTGTTTGCCACAGAAAGTATGCATACTTTAATAAGATAAACAAAATTAGTCTCGTTTACTTACAGGATAAACTAAATGAGACAGACTTTAATAGTTTTCTAACTATTAATTTGTTTATAGCAACATATATTTAATCTTTTATCCGTAAAAAAGCTTGTATGGTTGGCTAGAAAAGAAATCACAAAACTTGTAATTAATCAACCCATGATAAAATATATCACAAAGAGAGACCTTGTACAGTTTGTTAATATAATTAACAAAGTTAGCTTACAATACCAAACATCCTTAGCTGGTAAAGGAGATCAACAAGATAAAGACAACAATAATACTACACACAATAACTAAATTTCATGAAGCCATGAAGTGAGGAGAACCCCTTCAACAACATACACATATTATGTCAGCTAACTTTTGTTTTTATAACCACATTATCAAAGAGCTAAATTTTAACACTAGTATCAAATATCCAAGATAAAATATGCATAACTGTCTTGTGCAATATAAATCTTCATTCAAGCTTTATAGAAAAATCAAGTAAATGCAAACCACTTCACAAGAAATAGAACAAATAACAGACATTGAACATTGAACACTCCAGAGTAAAAATATAACATATAACAGACAATGAACACTCCAGGAAGAAAAACAATACTACTTTATACTGGAAAAGATGTTAGCAAAAGAAGATACCGTCATTTCTTTTAGCTAAATTTAGATTCGGATACCCAGAATCTATATTTTTATTTTTTATTTTTTATCTTTATTGTTTGGTTCTTTCTTTAAATTGTAAGATGAAAATTCCAATATTTTTCATGGTAGGCAAGCATGGTTTCAATTTATGATGGGTGTCCAACAACTCAGATTTTAAGTAATCTCAATGGCACATAACCATTTCTCACTCAAGTTTTCTACAATCTTTTACTATAAAGCCACGATAACTTTGCTGAGTCAAAAAATAAAAAAAGCCATTGCAACTCTTACAACATTCAATAAAAGCCTTTCTATATTCTATTAATTATACACGTGGGCAAGCATGCTTTACTAGTATGCACAAAAGAAGTACATTCAATTCGTTAGACTCAGACGGGAAAAGCTAATCTCTATAGTAAATTAACTTAGAAAAGCATCCTGAAGTTTGTGCTGAAACGAGATTCAAAGTGTGAGGGCTGAAAGCATAAGATTTTTTGCCAAAGTCTCAGACTTGCTACAACAGTTGGATACCATCTCAGCTCAAAACCTTGATACAACAAGCTTTTAGGTTCAATCGTCTCAATCTCATTCACCTTATCTGGCATGAAACACAATCACATAGCAATCATAACAGTAATATGTAGGATATTTAATAAAAAATGAATGTCAGAGTATCCAATAATAAAAACAACTCCACACTGCTCTAAACAACTCCAAGAAGGCCTACACTAGGCAAGAAATTTAATAAAAAATGAATGCCAAAGTAATATGTAAGATATTTAATACACCTACGCTAGGCAAAAGAAAGCCTAACTGCAAGAAACAACTCCACACAAATCTAAAAAAAAAATATAGCATAAATATTGCATAGAAAAGATCTTGCCAATCTATTTCAGTTCGGTATCAACCCCAATGGAAAAAAAAAAAATTAACATCCCAATTTCTATTCATTCCTAATTGTAGTAATTGCACTTCCTACAAATATGTGCCACTCGTACGATGTGCAAATCAACACACACACAAAACTAAATCAACTCCTAAAATTAACCAAAAAAAAAAATCCTAAATCTAATTGAACTCAACCAATTCGTAAGTCCTAAATTTTGTAACACCAAACAAGGAACACAGACCCTAGAAATCCCCAATAGACCTCAAAAAGATCTTCACAGGTGGTAAGCCCCAAACTAATGAAGTGCAATTACGACAATTAATCTTCACAATTGATAAATCAATCATTTGAACTTTGTGCCAAACTTATCTTCATATAACAAATGATAAATTAATCAATAAAATGAGGGAGAGTTAGAGCACACAAATTTGAGGAGAAAGGGATAAGATGTGGTAGAGAAATGCTTGTGTTGAGGAAGAAGAAATACCTGCTTGAACTGGGAGAGGAAGAGAACACGCGGAGAGAGAGAGAGAGAGAGAGAGAGAGAGGGTGGTGCGGTGGCGTCATGACAACCAGAATAAGTTGTTGCCAGTGGTGCAGTGGTGAATTTGTGATGTTCTCTCGAGAAAAAGAAATTTTGTGAGAAAATATGAGAGATGAGAGAAAGAGACTGGGTAGAACAAAGAAGCAAAGACTAAAGAAATGTAGAGGGAAAGAAACCAATGGCAGTTTTGTGAGAAAATATCGAGAAGAGAGAGAGTGTTCTTGATGGGAACCATATAAGTTCTCGAAAGAAATAATAAATAAAATATTTGCTCCATCTACAGTTTAAACCAAATATGACTTCGATTTTACATATACTGTAGCTAAAACTCACTGTTACATCACTTAACCTAATCCAATGCGGCCTATTTTTATGTTCTATTAGCTATTTGCCTATTCCATTAAGAGTGTTCTAACACCCAACAAAAAGATAAGATAAGATAAGATTACTCACCAAACCATGACTTATGGTGCTTCCCAAAATGCTCACTCCAAAGACTTCACTCTCACTACTAGGTTTCACACCTTTCACATACTAAGAGTGTGTTTCTCTCAAGAACACTAAAGAGAACCTTGAGGAAGGTGTGTGAGGAAGTGAGGGATGAATGGGGTATTTATAGGACTCAATGGAGGGGTGAGGATTGACAAAGGGCATGGCTTGGCTAAAGGTGAGGGTTGTGAGTGGTGGATGTGGGTTGTGGAAGTGTTGAGTGCAATTTCAGGTGTGTCATGGCTTTGCACAATTATATAGTAGCCTAAAAATACTTGATTACCTGATGGTCAAGTGCTAGAGGATGGCCATAGGTGTAGGGGGCTGAATGCTTTCAGAATTTGAAACAAAACCCATGGGGAATCACCTTGATGGCCAACGGTTTTGGTTCCACCAAAACTGTCCATTTTTATCCTTCTTTTGTCCCATCTTCTTGGTCTGTTTTGTTGGCATAACTACCACCATTGAGTGGCCTTCCTAGGTGGGTAATGAAGTATGAGTGATGGTCCTGTGATTTGGTTTGAACAAAAAATGAAGGAAGGTTTGTAGGTGCATGGGTTTTGGTTAAAATGATCTACTTCACCATTCCCTTTGCCAATCGGTTTTGATGCTGATGGAAGGGGATTGGCCAAACATAAAATCCCAAGGGTGAAATGGCTGAAATGGTGGTGTGAGGGGGTGGAAAATTTAGGTGCATAAATGTTTTGAAAGAGCATGGGTAATCAATTTAGTCCATTCTTCATTTCCTAGGGTGAATAGTTGTGATTTTGGCTTAGCTCATGGAACTGTTTTTTGGCCTCCTCTTAGGTCTGAGTTTAGGTGATATAATGAGGGTTGAATGGAATAGTAACCTTAACTCAAGTTAGGAGTCTTACCATGGTTGAAAGGAAAACCTAAGGGCATGTGGGATGGGTCTAGGAAGAAAGGAAACCTATGGTATAGTGTATGTGAGTCTCATTTGGATGAGTGATATGAAATACTAGGCTTGAGCTTTAAGTGTTGGGTTCTTATTGGACCATAAGAACAAGCTTTTTGTGTGGACCTTTGCTTGGGACCATGTCCAGATGTATTGGACCTTTCCTTGGCTTCAATAATTCACTAAGTTGGGTCCTAACTTAGGGTCTTTTCTAAACTAGACCAATAGTTCAAAGTCTTTGAGCCCATAGTCTTGTATCCACTAAGTTGGGCCTAAAATATTGTATCTACTAAGTTGGCCTAAAACCATGGGTCCATCCTCACCTTCTAACCTTATTAGGCTTGGGCCATTATTAAACCAACTCTTGGGCCTTCTACAAATCCATCTAGTATTTTAAGCAAATTGCCTAGCACACCAAGGTGGCAAGTCTCCCATATGCCATGTGTCATTCTTCCATTAGCCTCTTGACATCTTTTCTAATAATCCTAACCAAACCAAAGGTGTAAGCTCTTATGTCAACTCAAACTTCAAAATTTTCCTTCTTTACAAGTATCATAACTTCTACTTAGCAAGGGCCATGGCTACTAGGGTCAAGGCCTAAGGTACTTTTAAGTGGGGTGTCACATGGATTGATGATGATTGTTATTTTCGGGTGCAAGTCTTACCATGTGTTGATCATCATGGATGGGTAGAGGAGTCCCTACGCCATTCTTACGACAAGTTTCCATGAGTTTCATATGGGTAGAGAGGGTCTTTGTGATGATCGGGGTGGAACGTTTTCATATTGACCTCACTTGATAAACGGGTAGCAAGATTCCCCGGATATATCATGTGTGGTGTCTTCAAGTAAGTTGATTGACTGGATAGAGTGATTTCCCAGGTTGATCATGTGTGTTGTCTTCAGGTGTGTTGACCAAGTTGAGTGATTCCCCATGTTGGACGATTTGAAACTACTGAATCAACTTGCATACTGATCAGGTAGAGTGATTCCCTGCATCAAATGATAAAGTGATTCCTTGCTTGGCATTTATATGATGAGATGTGATAAATTTTTATGTTTTGATAAAATGGTGGTTCCTCGCCTCGATGATAACTACGTATACTTGAGATTTGCTTAGAGGGTGATTTCTCGTCATGCTTATATACTTATATTTTACTCAGATGGTGGTTCATCGACATAACGATGAATACATGTGTTTCTACCTGGAGGGTGATTCCTCGTTATGTACAGATATATGTGTTCACATATCATTTATATGAAACAGTACATGCATATTCATTTGCAGTCATAGATGTTTAACTTATCTATGGTTTCATTTATTAGAATCGTATACCTTGATGAAGACATAGCCTGAGAGGAGTTTTCCAAGGAAGAAGGGCCGACCTTGCCCAAGTAATAGAAACGAAGGCTTCTCTTCGCTATTAATTACTTGTATTGGTGGAAATGTACTATTTAGTCAGGGCAGCAAATTATGTTCGATTTGTAGTACTTGGATGAGGGTGATGAATAATTGATGTTGTATAACATTATTTGACAAGTGACAATGACATGTTGATATTATTATTCTTAATAGATGAACCTTTTATCGATTTAGACCTCTGGTATAATTAATACTTAGCCTCTAACTACACCTTTACTCATTCCACTGCAAGTTATTCTTTTTACCACGTATTCAATTCATGATTACACGCCTAGATCAGGTAGTAACACCGGGGTGTTGCTGATGGGCAAGCATCCCTTGCTCCACATATCCTCACCAAGCTCTTTACTAAAGAACGGGACGCCAAAGGCTTCATTTTCACCATGTTTGTTTTATTGTTTAAGAACAAGTTTTACGTAGGGTCAATTCAAACAGATTGAACACATTCCCGGAAGAAGCCCAAAAAGGTCACGAAAGCACAAACTTCACGTGTTAAAGCTGTAATTGAGAGTTCACATAATAGACAGCTAAGAGGTTTCCTTATCTTTTTTTTCGTTTTTGCTTTTAAATTAATTTTTGGTTTAAGGGCTGGTTGGCAAGGATTTGGCATGATACATGATGCAACACTTCAGTAAAAGAACAAGTTGACTCTCAACCAAGCCACTGCTGAGCACGGCGATCTCCACTACCTCCAACAGAATGGCGAATGCTAATCTTTTCACTAGCATATTTTTGCTGCAGCCACTCGAAGCCATTCACGTCGAGTTTCCCGGTAACTGACCTTCCTTGCTTCCGACGAGCTTGCTGTTCCCGTATAGAAGCCCATAGTTTCTCAATGGCATTCCTTTGTCGGAATGTGAACCTTGATACGTTATCAAAGGCGTGCTTTACTAAGATGTCTATAACTGTTTGGCACCTGAAAAGAAAAGTTTGGAATCTTACGACAAAGTTTCTGAAACATATATGAGACTAAACACTACATGAGCATCGTAAAAAGTTTGAGAGAAAAATCAAGTAGCATTGTCATTTACCATGGAGTTTTATAACGCCGAGCGGCAATCTCTAAACATGCAATCAAGGCTTCCCTTTGTGACTTGACAAATCTCTTATTCTCTTCTAATTCCTCTTTGATCCTGGCTGCTGCATCTTTCTTTCCCTTTGTTTTTTCACCTTTATTAACTGAACTATGCATGAAAGCATCAAGCCCGAAAGGGTCAGACTCCTCTTCATTTTCTTCAGCTGGAGCAACAAAAGACATGTCCTGTTTTATTTGACCATCTCCATTTGTCAATTCCATTTCGTCTTCCAGGGCTGCCGCTTCATCGGTGTCATCAATCTCGGTTGCAACTGGGAGATTAGATATCGCTTCTTTGATCCGTCCAGCTGTTTTTGAAAACTATATGAAAACCAGAAGCACAGGCAGAAAATAAAAAAAGGAAAGAAGAGTCAGTTACGCTGAAGAAAACCTAACATACTTTGTTAAGAACTAATCACTACCACATATATAAATGCACCATACATGTCGGTGATTATCAATCCTTGGCTAAGCTATTCCATAAACTAAGACAAGCACAAATTTCCTTTGAAGTAGGGGTAGACAAGACAATATTTAATCGCTTTTCATTTTCAATACATCTGTATTTTTGACTGAATACTAGAGAAATTGCAATCTAAACATGGGGCAGCTGTCATTTGGTGCATTATTTTTACTTTCTGTATTTCCATCATATTCACCAAATCCCAGAGAAGTCGCAATGTAAAACATGCATCTGTCTGTTAGTTGTGCTATTGTCAATTTGGTTGGAGAAGATGGTATATGTAGTAAATTTGGTGAAAAATGTTGAATCGCTTTTCATTTTTGATATTTCCATATTTTTCACCAAACACCAGAGAAATTGCAATCTAAACATGGGGTAGCTGTCAATTGGTGAAAATGTGGAATCACTTTTCCCTTCGATATTTCCATCAATTTCATGCATATCTGTCTGTCAATTTGCACTGTTGTTAATCATCTGTTGTCAGTAGATTACCATCAAGCCAATTGGCACAATCCTTAGATTTGATTCAATAATTCAGCCCCCTAATAAAAAACTTTAGGCTCCTTTTCCAGGCAAATGAGGTGCAACATCTGAAAAGAAATAAATTCCTTACATGAGAGTGTCTGTGTTTATGTGAAGAAGCAAGCACGTGAAGGAAGCAAAAGTGTGCAAAAGCACATCAAGGAAAGAGAAGGATGGCAACCGTGACACAGAAAAGGTCACAAATACCGTTCTACACAAAGAAAAAAAAAGGAAGTAGAAACAGAAAGAAGCCATTTTATAGAGACAATTAGCATTTATTCATTGTGTGGACTTGAAAAAAAAACGTTTTCTATTGAGAAAGAAAACATAAAAAAAAAAAATGTAACTACATGTCTCAATTACAAGTTTCAAGGACTAGAAATCTGAACTTCTTCTACACTTTTTCCCTTGCCTCTAAACTCACAGTTCTAATTATACATCAAGGTCAAAGATCAATTACCAAGAGATAGAGGGCCCAAGTAAGTCAAAAGTCAAAGGTGCTTGCAGGACACTATATCCCCACATTGCCTAGATCTAGGTGCTAAAAAGGCATTTGTTCTGGTGGCTATGCACCAAAAAGTTCAAATAGAAGCAGTACATTAGTAGAAAGCCAAGTGTATTATGTCAATATCTACTAGAATGATGCATGCTTACCTTCATCTCCAACATCAAATACAGAACGAAACTACAAAAATCCACTTAATAAGTGTCATTTGGGCAATTAAAAAAAAAATCATTTGATAATAAAAAAAGGTGCCATTTGGGCAATGAAAAAGAAGGGTAGATGATGAACAATAGTGCCTAAAAATCTACTTACTAGGAAAAGAACTCCAGAGCACCAAAAGTATAAGAGTAGTCTCAAAACAGAAATTTACATATGAATGCCGTTTTACATCTTGCAGTTCAATAATTGGCTGTAGAAAACTCAACCAGAAGGTAATACATTTCTAATCTACCAGTGACCTACAAATTACCCCATGAGGACTGGAAGCATTTTAAAATAAGGACATAAAAGACCTCAATTCTATAATTCTGAAATTACTAGAGGTAAAAAAAATTAACCAATGATAATAACTCACCTGCATATATTGTATTACAACACAGAGATAAAACGAGACAGAGAGTCTAACAACCCAAGGAAAGCACTAGCCGAATAGTGGTTATGCATATTGCTAATGAGGGAGTGGGGTCTTTTGAACTCCCCTCTTAAATTTCTTACATCCTCTTTACATCTAAATCAACAAACAAGAATTCTACAAAAATATTGATCCAGGACCACAAATTATATATATATATATATGTACATATTTACACAATGACACTTGGACATCAAATATTTTAGTAGGGAGTCATTCTATTAAGTGGACACCTACGAAGTATACATGTATTCAAGAACAGAAACTAAAAGTTACAATCCCCAACTTCAAAAGATCAACAAATATGTAATACCCCAGTCCCACATTACTGGGAAAAAGATATTATTCAAAGTGTGGCTAAATTATAAAGGTAGTCATGGCAGCTAAGTTCTACATTGGCTACATACTAGGCAAACTATGTATTTATAAGTAATTATAGAGAAACTTCAAATTGACTATTCTTTTTAAATTGACTATACTAGGTTATAGTGCATATATGATATATGGCTAGAACTTCCATTGAATCTTTACAAAATAGCTAGATAAGAAGTGAACAGGATGCTGCCAAGCAGTCATCCAATTATAAACACCATATAACACAACAGAATAGTTTTCCATATTTGCTACTTTCTTTATGGCTGAGTTTTAATTGCCACAAATAAGAACACTGCAAAATCATATACATTTTATTCCAGAGGGGTACCTAATGCCCAAATGTACACTAAACTAGACTATGTCTAAGTAACATTGTGTTCAGAAATGGTTTTCTTTAAACAGCATTCATCAACTACCTTTCTTTTTCTTTTTTCTTTTTCTTTTTTATTGCCAAAGTTTTCATTGTATGGTTAACTATAGTATCACATAGAAAACAACACACACACACAGTGTGTACCTAAATGACACCATATGCATGCACGCACGCACGTGCGCGCACGCACATACACACAGAGTTGTATTTGTCAAAGATTTTAAACAGTTTAAAACCGTCCCCTATTCTGCAAGAAACCGATACGAAACCATTTAGATAGAATAACTTATTTTCCAATAGATTGATGTTGCATACCACAAATATAATGATCCATTTTTCAGTTCATTTTTTATTTGGATCTCTTGGATTTACCTCTTGCTAGGGATACATGCACTTGGTCCAACAATCAGGCGTGGACTAGATTGAACAGATTCTTGGGAGGCTCATTTCCTTTGTTGTATCAGAAGAGATAACCTAGGGTCTGTTCTGACCACTTCCCTATCTTGTTTGATTGTGGGGGCATTCGTGAGGGCAGAAGATACTTCAAGTTCGAGAATATGTGGCAAAGTTAATGGCTTTGTGGATAAGATGAGATCTTGATGGTCCTCTTATCACTTGGAAGGCACCCCCAGTTTAATTTTGGCAGGAAAACACTTAAAAAAAAAAAAAAAAACGTTTGCAAGGAAACTCAAGGCCTTGAAGGACCTGAAGGTTTGGAACGCTTTGGAGGGAAGGGAGATGACCGGTTCTCTTTCAGCTGACGATTCCATTAGGAAATGCTCTGTATCCTCGGAGGTTGAGAAGGTGCTTTTAATGGAAGAAATATCATGGAGACAGAAACCCCAGGCTCTATGCTGAAAGAAGGGGATGGATATACTAAGTTCTTCCACCGGGCTCTATGCTGAAATACCATTGAGTTCGGTCATGGGAAGTAATATATCAAAGCCTCATAATGCTTTCATTCGAGGTTGGAAGGGGCTCTTGTGTTAGTTTTTGGCATGATATTTGGTGTGGTGTCAGGGCCCAAAGAGCATTTTCCCCTCTTTTTTGGTTAGGTAGTGATAAGGAGGCTATTGTGACTGATTTGAGGGATAGTTCTAATGGTCCTATCTTGTGAAACGTTTGTTTTATCAGAGCGGTTCAGGATTGGGAACTAGGTATCATTGCTGATTTTTTCAGTTTATTATATGCTCTGAATACTGATACTGCAGTGGAGGATAGGATGATTTGGATTCCAAATGGGAGTAGAAAATTTACTGTTCGATCCTTTTACGAGGTCCTTGTGGGTCCTCACAGTACCTCCCAAGATTGCTTTCTTTGGTTGGACTGCTTCCTTTGGGGAAACTCTCACCATTGATAAGTTGAGGAAATATGGTACTATCATTTTGGATTGGTGCTAATTGTGTAAGAAAAATGGGGAAACTGTTGATCATGTTTTGTTAGATTATGAGGCAGCCAGATTTTTGTGGGATTAAATCTTCAACTGGACTGGTGGAATGGGTAATGCCTAGAAGGGTAATATGGATACTTTCAGGTGTTGGAGTGGTCTTTGGGGTACCATTGATATTGCTGAGGTGTGGAAAACAATTCCTCACTGTATTATGTGGTGTCTTTGGATGGAGAGAAATGGTAGGCGTTTCAAAGATAGGGACCGTTCCTTGGACCATTCCCTCACACCCGCATCACAGAAAGACCATTCATCTCCATCATACAGGTGGACAGATAGAGGGTAGGAACCGGCTGCTCCTCCGTTCCCAAACGGCAAAAAACCACCGAAAAAAATATTCCTTCTGCCACACCCCTTCCAGATCCAAACTAAACCCATACAATGACATATCATCCAACCAAAATCGAACCAAAATCAAACAAAAAATGGAACCAAAATCAATTCAAGACCAAAAAACAACGTCGTGGGTCTCTAGTTCGTAGAGAACGATGGCTTCGGACTTCCCGCTGCCCCTATTTCTTTCAAGAAAATTTTATTTCATCCATTGATCACTAATTTTTACATGTTATCCTATCAGCGTCACCACAAAATCATCAAATAAGAATAATAACTGATACGTTTCAAGTTACGATACAAATTCCAAAAACATATTTTCTATATCTATCACCGTAAATAGATTTTCAAACCTTTTTCTTAACTGATATATACATGAAGATTAAAACGTCATAGATCTATTGGGGAAGAAACTTATGCACAACAACCTAAGCAATTCACAGACAGCAAATGGACAAAAACCTTGTACATGGCTTCAGTAATAAAAAACCATCTTTTGGTACACCAACTACAACATGCTATACGACACAGTGTTTTTAATCTCGTACCGTACCGGCCCAATACACTTATCATATATATTTCATATTGGCCCAAATACTAGCTGCACCAGCCGGTACCGACCGTACCGGCCTATATTTCAGCTTGTACCGGCCTGTAACGGCCGATATTTCGGCATGTAATTTTTGTTTTTTTTTCATTTTTTCAAACTAGAAGCTTATTTTTTGACCCCCAATTCAGACTAAGCTATTTATAATTTATATATATATATGTATTTATATATAATTTATTCATGTATAAACTATTATTTTGGAATATAATTTATATATATAATTTATTCATATATCAACTATCCTGAAACAGACACGAAACGGTACCGGTACCGAAATATTTCGTTCCAGTACCTTGACCGGTACGGCGTCCAGTACGGTATTCAAAACATTGATACGACATACTACGTTCTTATTGCAAAACCCAATATGCTCCTAATTAGCAAAATATGAAGAAAAGAGTTTTAATTAATGATTCAACGAGTATAATGACAAAAAGATACCAAAAGTGAAGTTCCTACCACAAAGCTGTCATCAGTGTTTAAATCATTTGCATCCACTGCCCGTATCACCCATGTGGTTAACTGATTCTTTTGCTTCTTATTCAGGCACTACAATCAGAAAAGAAGGTTAGATGATCCCAAGAAAGGAAAATTGATTATCTATTAGGCAAAGAATTAATGCGTGCGAAAAACCACATTCTTACTTCTGTGGCATCTTGTGCTGCTGAGAACAATGCATGATAATCTGCTCGCACTGAAGGATCAATACAAGAAGTGGACAAAGACATTGCAGCTTCTAGTATGGCAAAGAAATGACCACTAGTCCCTGGCTTCACACTTCCCGCCTGAATCAGCTGTATGGCCAGCTTTGAAGCCTTACCAAACTTGGCAGGGTTCCTGATATGAGAAGCTAGCTTCTGCATGGCCTCTATAATTTGCTTCTCCGAAGCATCTGTTGTGGTTTTAAACCTCAAGCGTTTTTTAGGGGCAGCGGCTGAGGATAATATTGAACATGTCAGCTTCATTCGAGAGAATAATATTTCATAAGAAATGCAAGAAAGAGATTTCAGTACTTTAATTAGATAAACACAGTTTAAACGAAACACAAATTAAAAAACTATAAAAGCCAACATTCTAGGGATCTCGTTTGTCACTGAGAATATGTGGGAGAAGAAAAAACAAATCTTATGTTTAATGCTTCCTCGTTCGGGCTTGGCATGATAATATAGTTCATCTAAGCAGAATTATAGCATATTGCTCAATGTAATGAGCCACACATATGCACCAAATAACAAAAAAATTAAATTGTGTTGCCAATAATGTAATAGCAAAGATGACTAAGCTCAATATTGATGGGATCTAGACAAGTGTATTGTAGGTTTGAGGTTAAAGTTCAATTTATGATGTTAACACTTGAACTGGGCCTGAATATTTTCGAATTAGGCTTGGATTGATGAATAGCATTAAGGAAATTGAAAGTTTTGGGTTTGGAAAATATAGTTCTGAAATAGTTCACTTAGATATTGAAACATTGGGCTTGAAGGTTGAGTAGTTATTAATTGGGCATCAAGGTAGGACATACATGCATAGGTGATGTATTGGATTTTATTAGGGCTTCTTATTACTTATATAAAAAAATAAATATAAATAAAAATAAAAAAAATTATTAGGGCCAAAGAACGACTAATATTAGGCCTTGAATCCATTGTTAGTGAAAGCGATAGGCACACTTAAGCGCAAATGTCGTTTAGAGCCTAGGCGCAAAGCACAAAGTGCAAGCGCAAGCTTGATTGAAGTAAAGCACACACTTTTAAAATCAATGTATAACTACAAAAAATCCACAAAATAAAATTAGAAAAAAGGCTCAAAAGTCAAGATAGTAATATATTTAGCCCATTAACTTTCTTTATTAGAGTATTATGCAACATAACAATAAAGACATCAACTAATTAAATACAATTTCGAAAAATCTAGTCAAACACCCTTGTGCTAAGGTACTTAGGTTTAAGATCCTACAAAAGCTTTTTAAGAAATAACCTCCTGTGGTATGAGTTAACTAGAAAGAGGAGCGTTTGTTAATTTTTCCATTGAACAACATTAATTGAAAACACATGACAGCTTCACAGATTGCCGCATGTCAACTTAATTTTTTTTTCCTCAAATAAATAAATTAACTTAAAAAAAATAGATAAAATTTATCTAATATAAACGCATTTTTTATTTAAAAATATCGACTTTAAAAAATAAAAATAGAAATGGTCATTTTGGCCACCCATATGGTGGCCAAGCTTTATTTAAACATAACTTTTTTTATAAGTATTACTTAAACATAACTTATTACATTATTCTCGTGTTTTTGCATTATTCTCTTGTGCATTACTTATTAGATACATATATCATACTTGACAGCCACTCAAAAAAATATTTGATAGCCATAATCAAACTAAAGTACATCGTTGAACCAAACTATACGAAAAAGGCCATGACCATAAAGCTCAAGAATTGTAGGTCTTGACGTCTATGCCAACACAAGCAATCAAATACCGATTATCAAATACCGAGATATCACACATTGACACCAGTCTACTTGCTGAGTTTCACAACTCATCCTCTTGTATCCATACAGATGGAGTAGACTTAGCGGGTGACAATTCAGTTCGTGCATGGTGAACTCACAACTAGATATACCACTTCAACGACGTGGCACTATTAGAGGTTGGTACTGAGTGTCAGTATTTTAGGCCAGAAGAGATAGCCAAGGAGTATCCTGTAGACGGCTCAGGGGAGGATGCTATAGAGATACCCCTAGATGAAGAGGAGCCTATAGACAAGCAGAATGCAGCTAAGGATGACCTTGAAGAGCTTGTTGAATGAGATTTTGTAAAAGACAAATCGTTGTTATTTTTGCAAGCAAACACTAAGTTTGGAATGAAATATTTGTTTTATAATTGCTTTGGTGTTATTTCTATTGCCATTATTAGTCTTGTTTTGAAGTAAATGTAGGATTCCAATGTTGGGTGTCGAGACAAAATAAGGGTGACTTACCCAAGTTGTCCCTAGAAAGAAGAGAATTGGGGTGTCACAAATAACATTCTTTTTCTTTTGAACCCAAGAATAGCGAAAGCTCTAAATTAACATAATTATTATATGTTCTATTTGCAAATTGATAGGCCTTTTGTAGCCATTTATTGGGAAGGAGAAGTTTTTCCCATTGTAATCATTTCAATGAGCTCCAATTGTAATCTTGACTATCCTTTTGTAGTGTAGGCCTAGGCATGGCTTGGGCTTTCCTTGAGCCATTACATTAGGTCAATTCTATATAATCAACAATAAAGATGCCAAATTATGAAACCCTAATCCTCTCATAGTAATGCTACATACAGTCGTGGAGTGCGCAAGTGCTATGCAATCATTTTGAAAAAGAGTGGGGTTCATTATTAAAATATTAGTTTTTTTCATGTGGGTCTCGTATTTACTCACTTTTTTCAAAGGGATTGCGCGGTCCTTACACACTCCACGACTGCAAATATCATTTCTCATCCTCTCAAATGTGCCACCCCTCTCAGCCCCTTTCTACTCTAAAACTGTCACCAATAAATTGACAGAAAAACCTTATGATGATGTATGTGCTATTACTATGTCATGATCATACATATGTAATGGAGACTATAGGAATTTTGTACTTCTGAATGTTTTGTAACGTCGTGGATTGGATTTAGTATATGAAGGTAGCTAATGGGATCACAACTTGCTTGAGAGGGAAAAACTCTTACCCTTCATAATGAAATATAACTTGACTAACTCTTTCAAAGCATGAACCCAGATGTGGCTTGGGCTTTCCCTTAGATCATTGCGAATTGTATCAAAGCCCAACACAACCAAAAGTATGGGGCTTGAGCTATACCACCTATATGATGTAATGGCCTAATGAGGATGTCAAAGATTTATGGGGGGAGATCATAATACCTCGAATTGGATTGAGCATAGGAAGGTGGTGAATGAAATCCCACATTGGTTGGGAGGGAGAAGTTCTTACCTTTTATAATGAATCTAAAGGGGCTTCAGTTGTAATTTTAACAAATCCTTTTAAAGTATGGCCCAAGGTTTAGTTTGGGCCTTTCTTGGATCATTACATACTTATATGCTGGTCATATGATGATGCTTGTTACCAATGCAAAGCTACAAGTGCCTGTGTCAGCCACCCTAAATATGATAAGCATTTGATTGATTGGTGTGCGAATGTTTAACTGTGCTTATATAAGTTTTCAACGATAAATCGTTATTCAGAAACTTTTACTGTATGATGTACTATTTACAAAGTAATCTATTCATTTTTATTTTTATGTTTTAAATGTCTCAGGTGAAGAAGAGTAAGGCTCCGTTTGGATACAGAAATGGTTTCATCTCATCTCATTTCATCAACTTTTTCAAATTCTCACACAAAATATAATAAACAATTCAATTGTTTCAAATCTCAAAACAATAATAACATTAAAAAATAATATTCTAACAATATTTTATTCAACTTTCATCTAAAACCATCTCATCTCATCTCACTACCCAAATGGGGCCTAATAGAATAAGCAAGTGAGCCAGAACCAATAGTTGAGACCATGACTTGGCGAAGTCCTAATAAGTGTTGAACACCTAGTATTAAGATTTTGAGTTATGCTACTGTATTGACGTCAAAGATATTGTTTATGTATTATATAATAAATCTAGCACTTTGTTCTCGGACACTTGATGCCAATCTATATATATATATATAAAATAAATCTAGTATGGTTAGAGGTATACATTTTTTATGGATCTATTATTACCAGGTACTAATTGAAAATTCTTAATCCTATGGGAAGGGGGTGTTAGTTCCTTACATTTAATTACTAACCAATAACAGCCTAAAGATACTCAGTTGAATCAAAATTATGTTCCTTATTAGCACGACATGAAAGCAAACTCTCCATAAAACTGTAAATCCCCCAACATCAAATTACTCTGAGACAAACTCAAATTACCATTCAATTACTATGGAAAGGCTACACCAGAGCTACATAGTGTTACGGGCTATAGTAAGTGATGTCTAAGCTTTGCATGAACAAGGGTTGAAGCCTTGCTGAGATGGAAGTCACGAGTCGCAGTGAAGAAATGATCAAAACGCAGAGTTTTGTTTAAATGTTAGTTGGTTTGTTTAACTGTCTGTAAGCATGTCGTTTAGTGTTAAGATGGAATAATTGAACGATGTCGTTCTTATACTGTCGTTTGGATTAAATAGTGCAGTTTGCCTAACTGCTCATGTAACCGAAACCCTTTCTTCTATAAATAGTAGCCGTAAGTTGGGAAAGAGGCCAACTTCGACATTCAAGGGAACTCGACCTCTCTCTCTGTTTCTATCTCTGTTTCTATCTCTCTATCTCTTTATCTCTATTTCTTCCTCTTTTCTAGCGTAATTCCATTGAATCCTTGGAGGTTAGTAACCTCAGTTCACGTCATTTTCTCTTAGAATCCTCAAGGCTCATTACAATTGGTATCAGTTGCCAGTAATGGCGGAAGGCACGAGATCATATGCACAGATCCTTGATTCTGTCAATCAATTAAGGGAGCGGCAAGAAAGACAACAAAAACAGATTGAGGATGCAATTACGATCCTGGCTCAGCAGCAAGAAACAGCAAGATTGGAAAGGGAGGCACAGGATAGGAAATTTACTGAACTATTACAGCATCTTTCCAAGCTTCCTTTTAATCCTCAGCTAGAAAGTAATGCTCATAATACAAGGAATGGACAAGGTTTTCATCACTCGCGAGAAGGTGAAACTGATGATGGTTCGGGGGGAGTCTATTGCACAAATGGACCTGACAGACCTAATGTGAGACAAATTAAGCTGGATTTTCCAAGATTTGGTGGAAAGGATCCTGCTGCTTGGATTTATCGCGCTAATCAATACTTTCTGTATCATCAAGTTCCTCCTGGCCAGAGGATCTTCATAGCTTCATTCCACATGGACAATGATGCCTTGGTATGGTTTCAGGATGCAAGTGAGTCGGAAGTTTTTCATTCTTGGGAGGAATTCATTCAAGCAGTGCAGGTACGCTTTGGTTCATCTGCTTATGATGATCCTATGGAGGCATTAACACGCTTGAAACAGGTTCATTCAGTTACTGCTTATAAAACTGAATTTGAACTGCTTTCCAATCGTATTAAAGGCATTTCTGAAAGAAACAAATTGAGTTGTTTCTTGAGTGGTTTGAAAGATGAGATTAGGCTGCCAATACGTATGTTGAATCCTTCTTCATTAAATGATGCATTTGGTTTAGCAAAAATTCAAGAACAGTATGTTTGGAGTACAAAGAGGTCGTGGAGACCTAGTTCTAGTGATTCTCCTCAGTCTAATATGGGACCTTCTGTTTTGGGAAACCCTAAGCCACCTATTGTTAAGTTGCCTTATCAAAAAATAAGTGACTCTCAGGTGCAAGAGAGAAGAAAGAAAGGCTTATGCTATTTTTGTGATGAGAAATGGCAACCAGGCCATAAGTGCAGTAGGCCAAAAGTTTATGTGTTAGATGGAATGGAAATGGGTGAAACTAGTGTGCATACGACTGAGAAGGAATTGCTTGTGGAAGAAATCCATGAGGAGCCTGAATTTGCTGACATAGCTTCCATTTCATTGCAAGCTATGGTAGGTTCTCCCAGTACTACAACCATGAGAATGGTTGGTCATATTCATAACAAAAAGGTAGTCATATTGATTGATTCTGGCAGCACCCACAATTTCGTGGATACTGCTCTGGTAGGCAGGTGTGGCTTGTTATTGCAGCAAAGGCAAGCTTTGCAAGTCAAAGTGGCTAATGGTGATGTTTTGTCTAGTGATGGCAAAGCTGTTGGTGTTGGTATTCAAATCCAAGGCACCAGATTTATTGTTGATTTTTTCTCCTTATCTCTCGGAGGGTGTGATGTAGTGTTGGGAGTAAGTTGGCTTTCCTCGCTTGGACCAATACTGTGGGATTTCACAGACTTAAAACTGCAGTTTGTTTATCATGGAAGAGAGGTTTGTTTTAAAGGACTTACATCATCTGCTAGCACTTTAGTTGATGATAAGGAAATCTCTATGATCTCTAAAGTAGGCTCTAAAGGAGTATGGTTACAACTTATGGCTGTGGAAAATATGAAACCTCAGAATGATCCTTGTCCAGAAATACTGCAGTTATTACAAAAGTTTGGAAAGGTTTTTGATGAACCTACTTCTTTACCTCCTCATCGAGCCCGAGATCACCAAATCAACCTCAAGAAAGACACTATACCTGTTAGTGTGAGGCCATACAGATATCCTTACTTTCAAAAAACAGAAATAGAGAAGATTGTATCTGAATTACTCATGTCTGGTGTGATTAGGCCAAGTCAATCTCCATTTTCATCTCCTGTATTGCTAGTGAGGAAATCTGATGGGTCTTGGAGGATGTGCATCGATTATAGGGTGCTAAATGAAGCTACTGTTAAGGATAAGTTTCCAATACCTGTTGTTGATGAGTTATTGGATGAGCTATTTGGTTCAACCGTATTCTCTAAATTGGACTTGAGATCTGGTTATCACCAGATTCGAATGAAGGATGAGGATGTACATAAGACTGCATTTAGGACTCATGAGGGTCACTATGAGTTCCTTGTCATGCCATTTGGCCTTACAAATGCCCCTTCAACATTTCAAGCATTGATGAATGAGGTTTTTAAACCTTTTCTTAGGCAGTTTGTCATAGTATTTTTTGATGACATTCTTGTCTACAGCAAAGATATGGCATCCCATTTAAATCATCTGGCCACTGTTTTGAAAACATTGGAGATTAATCAATTGTTTGCAAAGAGGTCCAAGTGTTACTTTGCTTGTTCAGAAATCGAGTACCTTGGCCATTTAATTTCCAAAGATGGTGTGAGAGCTGATCCGAGAAAGCTGGAAGCAATGTTATCTTGGCCAATTCCAAAAAATCTCAAAGCTTTGAGAGGTTTCTTGGGATTAACAGGATATTACAGAAAATTTATTCGTGGCTATGGACAGATTGCAGCACCTTTAACTTTTTTGTTGAAAAAGGATGCTTTTAAGTGGTCTGAGGCAGCCACTCAGGCTTTTGGAGAATTGAAGAAGGCAGTCACTAGTCCTCCTGTTCTATGTTTACCTGATTTCAATAAACAGTTTGTGGTTGAATGTGATGCATGTGGAGTGGGAATAGGAGCTGTCTTGATGCAAGACAAGAGACCATTGGCTTTTCTAAGTCAGGCTCTTAAGGGAAAAAATTTGATGCTTTCAACATATGAGAAGGAGCTTTTGGCATTAGTCATGGCTGTCAAAAAATGGAGGCCTTATTTGTTAGGGTCTGCCTTTGTTATTCGAACTGATCATCAAAGTTTAAAGTTCCTTGTAGAACAGAAAGTGGGGACAGATGCTCAGCAAAGGTGGATTTCCAAGCTTTTAGGCTATGAATTTACAATTGAGTACAAGAAGGGAGTTGAAAACAAAGCAGCAGATGCTTTGTCAAGAAAGGCAATTGCAGATGACACAACTTTAATGTCTGCTACCTCATTTCCTACTCCAACTTGGTTGGAGGAATTGAAACAAGCATACACTTCAGATCAGAAAGTGCAGGATCATTTGGCAGCATTACAAGGGAGTTCTCCTTCTTCATCTTCTACATTTTCTATCAAGCATGGATTATTGTTCAGGAAGGGCAGAATTTATGTACCTGATAATCAGGAATTGAAGCTAAAAATTTTACATTTTCTCCATGCTAGTCCCTTTGCTGGACATTCAGGGTTCCATAAATCATTGCATCGAGCTAGGCATGACTTTTATTGGCCTGGACTTAAACGTGAGGTGAAGCAGTATATACGAGAATGTGATCTGTGTCAAAGGAATAAGGTGGAACATGTACATCCTGCAGGTCTTTTACAGCCTCTTCCTATACCTACAAATACATGGACAGATTTGTCCATGGATTTCATTGAAGGCTTGCCAATCTCTAAAGGTTTTTCTGTCATCATGGTTGTTGTTGATAGACTATCCAAATATGCACATTTTATGCCTTTAAAGCATCCATTTACAGCATCTAAGGTGGCAACATTATTTTTTGATAATGTGTTTAAACTCCATGGCATGCCTCAGAATATTGTTTCTGATAGAGGAGCTACTTTCACTAGTTCCTTTTGGAAGGAACTCTTTAACCTCCAAGGAGTGACCCTTTCTTACTCATCTGCCTACCACCCTCAGAGTGATGGCCAAACTGAGGCAGTCAACAAATGTGTTGAACATTTTTTGAGGAGTTTTTCCGGGGATAGGCCTAGGTTGTGGTCTGATTGGTTAACCTTGGCTGAATGGTGGTATAATTCCACTCCTCACACTGCTACCAAGTTAACTCCCTTCGAGGTAGTGTATGGTAGACCTCCACCCAAGCTGCAAGCTTATATACCTGGTTTGACTGCTAATCCAGTAGTTGATGAAGTTTTGAAGACTAGAGATCAGATTCTTTCTACTCTTAAGAGTAATTTAGTTGCTGCTCAGGAAAGGATGAAGTACCAAGCTGATAAGAGGAGAACAGAACGAGAATTTGCTGTTGGGGATTGGGTTTATTTGAGATTACAGCCTTATAGGCAACAATCATTGGTTGCTAGAAGGAATCTCAAACTTTCTCCTCGTTTCTTTGGACCTTTTCAGGTTCTCCAACGAGTAGGGCAGGTTGCTTATAAGCTGGAATTACCTCCAACCAGCTCCATCCACCCAGTTTTTCATGTTTCTTGTCTTAAGAAAAAACTGGGACAACATCACTCTCCACTCTCTTCATTACCTCCAGTAGATTTACAAGGTGAACTCACTCATGAACCTGAGGCTATTTTGCAACGGCGGATGAGGCAAGTTAATAACAGATCAGTAATTGATGTCTTAGTACATTGGAAGGGCACTAGCGTGGATGATGCCACTTGGGAGCCATTTTGGTCCTTGCGTGACAGGTTTCCTCACCTTGTGGGCAAGGTGCTCTGATGGGGAAGGGTATGTTACGGGCTATAGTAAGTGATGTCTAAGCTTTGCATGAACAAGGGTTGAAGCCTTGCTGAGATGGAAGTCACGAGTCGCAGTGAAGAAATGATCAAAACGCAGAGTTTTGTTTAAATGTTAGTTGGTTTGTTTAACTGTCTGTAAGCATGTCGTTTAGTGTTAAGATGGAATAATTGAACGATGTCGTTCTTATACTGTCGTTTGGATTAAATAGTGCAGTTTGCCTAACTGCTCATGTAACCGAAACCCTTTCTTCTATAAATAGTAGCCGTAAGTTGGGAAAGAGGCCAACTTCGACATTCAAGGGAACTCGACCTCTCTCTCTGTTTCTATCTCTGTTTCTATCTCTCTATCTCTTTATCTCTATTTCTTCCTCTTTTCTAGCGTAACTCCATTGAATCTTTGGAGGTTAGTAACCTCAGTTCACGTCATTTTCTCTTAGAATCCTCAAGGCTCATTACACATAGTCAGTCTTCAATTTCTTTTTCTTTTTCTTCCATTTCTTGTTCATTCGGAAAAAACCAAAAATAGCATAAAATTAAGACCCCGAATACTAGTTTTACTAAACGAGCAAGACAACTTCAAAATCACGAAACCCGTTTTTCAAAAGTACTTTTTCTTGCTCTCGTAAGACCGAGATTTTAGAACCCAGATATTAAAATAAAAGAATAACACATATAAGAGAAAGAATCTAGGGTTTCAAAGAGACAATGGATGCACCTTCAGGGTTTGATTCTGTGGGTTCGGGCCGCTTAAGGGCGCTTTTGAGAATTGGATTCGAAGCCGGAAGAGGAGAGGAAAGAGAAGAGTCGCAGGCTATAGTAGCGGTTGTAGAGCATCGGTGTTGTTCTTCTTGTTGTAGTTGTTCTTGTTTTTGCTGGGAAGGAGGAGGCAAGCCTTCGAAGAGGTTGTCAGCCATTGCAGTCTCTCTCCGTCTCAAATGTATTTTACAGTGCGACAATTTGAGAAATTAGGCCCCGTTTCGAGAGAGAGATATTTAAAATTGATAGTTGAAAAAAAACTATTATAATATTATTTTAAAATATTATTATTATTTTAAAATTTAAAAAATTAAATTATCGTCGTTTCTTATTTGGAATTCGTCTCAGGTCAGGTTTGGGGTGAGATGAAAATTTTTTAATTTGTTTTAGTATTTAAAATATTATGTTTTAGTATTATTATTATATTATAATTTGAAAAAATTGAATTGAGATTTGAAAAAGTTGAATTGTTTATTATATTTTGTATTGAGATTTGAAAAAAGTGTAATGATATGATGAGATGAAATGAGATGAGAATTTTGTGTCTCATCCCACCTCCCAAACTTGCCCAGTCAATCAAAATGCAAATCGACCTGACAAAAAAACACTCCCGGTTTGGATACAAAACTTTTTCAATTCATTAAATGTGATTATTATAATTTTTTAAATTTTTACATAAAATATAATAAATAATTTAAAATTTTTTAATTTTTAATATTAATAATATTAAAAAAATAATATTCTGATAATATTTTAATCAACTTTTAATTTTCAACTCAACTCATCTCATATTAACTCACTATCCAAACATTCCCTAAGGCTCTATTTATATATTTGCATGTTTGGAGTTGTGGAAAATATTGTTTTCAGCTTAAGGCTTATAGCTTAGAGTTAACGTAATAAGCTATACTATTAAAAAACTATTTACTGTTTGAAATCCGTATGTCTAAAGCACTTTCAAACATATTAGATATGTTTAGAAACAAATTAAAAAAACACTTTTTTGAGGTAGAAATGACATAAAATGGCTTATCCTAAATAGAAATCAAATATTATAATAAAATAACAACGAAAATAGTCTAATAGGTTTTTCAGTAATTATAATGAACAAAAAAATATCTTCAACGATGCATAAGTGAAAGAGCAATATGATCATGCTCAATATTCATAACATTTTAATTGGATATCTCTGATTATTACTTGCTTGAGTAATCTTCTGCCTTTTCATCCTCCATGCTTCGAGGAGGTAGATAATCCAGATCGTCATCGTATGACTTTAACTCAATATCCTTCAATACATGAGTTCTAATAAAATTATAAATAGTCACAGACGCCACGACAATTTTAACTTGCTTATCATAAGAAAAATTTGGCATGTGATCTAATATCTTTCATCCATTTTTCCAAACTCCAAATGTTCTCTCAATAGTGCATCTGAGCGACGAATGTGCATGATTAAATATTTCACGCATACCCATTGGTCGAGGACCACGACGAAATTCTAGTAGATAATATCGTTCCCTTCTATATGGCCCCCATGTATCCGTTCATACGAGGATATCCAACATCTACCAAGTAATATTTACTTGCATACAATTTAGGATAATAAATCAAAAGTAATGCAATAATCGTTTATTATCTTATTAAAGCTCATTACGGTCATTCTTATTAAATTCAAACCTCTAGGTGGATGTGGAAAGCGCAATTCCTCCTTCTGAATAGTTTTCATAAAAATACATGTATCATGTGTTGTACCTTCCCATCCAGTCCAAACAAAAGTGAAACGCATATGAAAATCACAAATTGTCATAATATTATGAATAGGTTTGCCATTTTTACCAATAAATGGTTTTTTTTTGTTTGTTGGAGAAATAGTATTGGCACATGGGTTCCGTCAATAGCTCCAATACAATCTTTAAAGTATGGACAATATAACTCATCTTCACGGATTGTTTTTGGAACATCCTTAAATTCCCTATCAGTGGGGTTGATAATGTCAACCGCCATTTGTGAAACAACCATTAATACACTATAAAAATGCCTACTAATGGTCTCTCCCAAATGTTGAAATCTTTCTTGCGCCAATCTATTCCCGAACTCATGACCTAATGTAATCAAGAAAATTCCTACCATTTCTTCGATAGTTATGTTTCGAGTACCACTTAAGTTATATCTTCCATTCAACTCTTTGCATAAAGTATGGAATACATATTTTTCCATCCTAAATTGTTGATGACATTTATCATGATGACCATTTAGAATCTCCATAACAAACTTATGACCTATATGTGGAGAGGTCCTATAAGGTTCCTTTACAATATATGTTGTTTAATATTTAAAAGCCACCATTAATTGTAATGCTATTACAAAGTCAATATCATTCTCTTTTTCTTCTTCTTCGTCATTATCAACATCGCTTGTGTAATCTTCAGTGTCGTGACCATTATTTTCTATGTCTGTAAAAAGATAAAAATATGAAGGAAAAAAAAAATAATAAAGATGCAATGCTTAAGAACAAGCATCACTAATGAATCCCTAAAATCACCAAAATCACCAAAAAATATAATAAAAAAAATTAAGGCCCAACAACCTCTAAAATAGTTCCTTACAAATCATTGGGAAAAGAAAGTAATAATGAATCCCTAAAATGACATCACGATAGTCAATATTGACTTCGTTTATTTTTTATTCGTTTAATAAAATCAATTTGAAATGTTGGGTCCTTTAGGGCAATAAACATTTCTCTATGTGATTTCGAAGCTCCCTCACCAGTTGCATTTATACCCCTAAACATTATATCCAACTTGGAAATATGAGCCAAATATGCATCCCGAAACTTAGCTGCTTCTGGAATTTCATGTATGCGCAATGTAATCAGTTATAGTAAATATTAATTGATTATACAGAAGAAAATAATAAGTGAAAACATAGTACCAGTAACTATAGTAACTATTTTGCCCACCACTCATCCGTAGCATCAATTGTCTTCTTCACCGGATCCCATCCAAGGCTAGTTTCCTTTCCAACCAATTTCGTCCAAATGTTCAAATCATTTTTTTAACTATCTCACTTGTTCTTAAGTTGTTTGTAGTTAAATTCTTTACTAATTTTCTCACTAAACTTATTAACCACATTTTTTCACCCTACCTTGTTAAAATGGGTTCCCGGACGGTTACCGGCATAAATCTCAGTAACAAATATGTCTGCATAATCCTCTAGCATTTTATTAGTCCAAATTAATCTCGTTGTCTGACTATCTTGCATTTGTGTAGCAGCAACAACATTATTTTGATTTCTGTTAGACATGTTTGTTATAAACAAGTAAGTTTACGAATTTGGTACAAGAGAGGTTTTAATCTTTACGTAATCGTAATAGAAAATAAATCAAACATAATTGCAAGGGAAACCCAACATTTATTCAAATAAACTATTGAAGAAATTCAAGAACTAGAAAGACATCAAGTACAAAAGAATGACACCCGGCAAGACAAGTGAGAATTTAAGTAATGCATTGGAAACTCTATATTGAACTATATTGAAAAATCCAAAAGCACTTGTTGATGTCGTGATTTGCGGCCCGAGCAGTTTCGCAAAGCCCAAGCTCCACGTCGCCTATAATTAAGAAGAAAGGGAGGCTCTGGTGACTTCTGGGGTCACTCCGATGCCTAAGTCAGTGGATAATTCTCTGGAGGAAAGCGCAAAAATGCAGAATGAGAGTTCGGATTATCAGACAGATCGAAAGTGAAAGAGAGAGGGCCCTATAGAAGGGTCCTCCTTTATTTATACCTGATCCGGGTTCTGCCGTTAAGGGAGATCGTGGTGTGTCAAGTGTCAGACCTGCCACCATTCATTCCCCTGTCACTCCAGTGTGTGTCAGTCCACGACCTAGCAAAAGATCGTGTTGTTTCATCCGTGCTAGGTCTGTCCTGCTGCCACCTCTCTGCCATGCCAACGTGTCAGATTGTGGGAGAGCCATCCTTCATATCTGGGACGTGCCATTGCGCGCCAGATTCTCTGACACAGGTATTGATTTGCAGCGTGCCTTGGGTCTGCGAGCAGGCACGTGCTGCAGTCCGCATGCAATTGGGCATCCTGCCCGGTGATAGGATTTGGTAATTTGCCGAGCAACTAGATGTCTTCTTTGACGCTCCTGAGCTTTGCATTGATACGCCATCCTGGGTTGGTTCGCACTCGTTACCCGATCCTCTCGCCTCTGGTCTTCAACTTCCTCTCTTGGGTCCATAGTTCGGCCTCCTTGGACTTGGGCCCTTCTGGGGTGGGCCACGCCCTCGGTATTTGATTATACGGCTCAAGATCTTTTGCTTCCTCCTTTCAGCCCGAGCTCCATGGTTTGGCCTTCTTGGGTTCAGGCCCTTCCGGGATGGGCCTTCCCTCACAGTACCCCACGAATTCCTATCACGATCATGAGGTGGGAATTCAAAGCTCCTCCACTACGGCTCTGCCCGTTCTGTTTCCATTGCTTCAGGTTTCTGGAGACCCCCCTTTTTAGTTTCGCCTATTCAATTCCTGCTGATTCGACTTCTCGAGGGCACTTGCTTGCTCAATAAATTCATCTCCTCGTTTCTCACGGTTCACCTTCTACCTTTCCTGACTGTTATCCATGCTTCTCAGTTCTTTCATTCGATTGTTCTTCCTTCACCCTTCGTTCTTCATCTTTTTCCCCCATTTTCGCTCACCTTTTCCCTACTGTTTTCTACCATTTCGATGGCTCCACCGACGTTGCTACTTCGTTCTTCGGGGGGAAACGTTGGGTTTCCTCTGTTACTAGTGCCAACCTTAGAGCGTTTCACTCCTAGTACGGAATCCCCCCTTCCATGATTCAGGAGATGCCGCAGAGCGAACACGCAGTGAGCCCTAACGTCACTACAACGAGGGTTGCCCTCTTTCAGCTCATGTTCGCCAATGGTCTTCGCCTCCCGTTTTGCCACCCGGTACGGGAAGTTTTGAGTTACCTTAGATTGGCCCCGTCACAGCTCCATCCCAACGCGTGGCTCCTCTTGATTTCCAGTTGCATCATCTATAGGATGGTTCTAAGTAAGACCCCCGAAGAGTATCGGAATTTGACGCCGCTAGAGTTCTTCTATGCGTATCAGCTTGTCTACCACCCGGGCAACATTGTCAATTTCCAGGCCCAGTCTTCTGCCAGCAAAATTGCTTCGCAGAGTAGCGTCACTCGAGCATTAAAGAATGGTCCCGCAAGTTCTTCTTTGTGTTTGGTCTAGGCTGGGAATACCCCGAAGGGGAGGCCCCCCACAAAGAGTTCCCCATTCAGTCGTGTTGGGGGTATCCTCCATCAGTTGAGAGTCTAGAGCTTACCCTCAATTGGAGAGAGGAGGCTCGATATGAGTTGGTCACTGCCTGGGTGCGAGCTCACCCGGGAGGGTCGAACTCCGACGTGATCCTCTTCGGATGAAAACATCCGCGACTATTTAACTGCTCCAGACCGCTTGTATGCCGTGGGAAGGAATTTCCTGGGAAGTGTCCCCCCACCCGAGACCCACCCCTCTTGTCAAAAGTGAGCCCGACATCCTTCTAGCAGTCAGGCCAAGCAATCGAGGGTGCGCTATGACTCTCCCCCGCCGAGTGGTGTCACCAGGGGCTCTACTTCTTCTGGGGTTGGGTTGGGGAGTCTGGAGGTCGCTCTCGATCATCTCACGGCTAGGAGTCTGTTTGCATGGAGGTTCCAGCACCCTCGTCATGGGGAACGACATCCTTTCCGATTGGTCTCAGGCCTGCTGCTAGCCCTTCTGCTTCAACCGGTTCCTGACCCGCCGAATCCTTCCAAAGCGCGTTGCCTTCTTTCGTAGAAGACTTGGAAGCTTGTGATCTCCGGGCGGCGTTTTTCGCCTAGCGCACCCTTTCTCCTAGGAGCCTAGCTCGTTCGCAACCTTCACTTCCTTTGAGGACACTCTTTAGGAGGAGACCACCGTCGGGTCCCCTCATGCAAGTTCGCCGACCGGGCCTCGGAGTGTGGATCTGCCACCCTCTCGAGATTCAACCCAAAGAGAAGCCGAAGATGAGGGAGGCGAGGTGTTCCAGGGGTTCGGGTCTCATGAGGAAGAGCAGAGCCCTTTCCCAACCTCCGCTTCCAGGGATAGCGAGTCGACCCCTGCGCCAAGCCCCCCTGAGTCCCTGCCCAGATAAACGTTCCTAGGGGTACAATGGGCGACGAAGGTGACTAGATTCCTGAACCTGGGCTGCACGAGACAGAGGCTCACCCCTCTAGGCCCGAAAGTTTAGATGGGGGGTCACGTGGGTTCAGCTTTCCACACGAGGAGGAATGGAGTTCAAGATGCGTGGAAGGCGACGATTCGGCTCCCGATGCCTCCCTGCTACGACCCATAGCTTAGGGGGACAATCCTCCCCAACTTATCTACCTGAGTGACGATGATGATTCCGGGGCTTCGACTCCCTTGGCGCCCGGGCTGTGTGACTATACCTGGGAGTCTCTCCCCATTTTTTCATGGCAGCTGGTGATTGCTAGTCCTTCATCCTCCTTTAGGGCAGAGAGTGTGCCGTCTCCGACCTCGGCTCTGGATAAAGCCTGGGTCGAGGCTTCTGAGCGTGTAGGCCATATGTTGAGACCCCTGTTCGCCCAAGTATGCTCACCTTTCCAAGACTTGTTTCTTTCTTGTTCACGACTAATATTGTTACTGACCGAACCCCACCCCCATTGTTCTCGCTTTCTGCCTTCGTAGGCTGCAGACCAACTGGCCGGGACGATAGGGAATGAACTGGGAGAGCTGGAGGAGGCAAACCGGGGGCTCGGTTCTTTGGGGCACTTTGGGTAATTTAAACTGAAACAGGCGGCTCGGCGGATAAAGGACCTGAAGACCAATTGGAAGGAACTGGTGAAGGAGGTAATGTTCATGAAGGAGTAAAACCAAGATTTGGAGGCAGCCGTCGCGAGGCAAAAAGAGGAGAAAAAGAAGAAGCTCAAAGGCCTTTTGTGCGATGCCAAGCAAGACCTTTCCCGTCTGACGTTGGAGAAAAAGGGGCACGAGGGCTCGCATTGCCTTCGAGTGGAGCTTGGTTGCTCGGGAGGCCGAGTTGAGTGCTGCCCTTGCGTTGTTGGAGTCGACCCGGAAGGAGACGGAATCCGCGCGACAGGAGATTGAAGAGTCCCGCCAGGGTCATGCTTTAGCAGTTGGGCAGCGCTCGAAGCTGTTATTCAAGAGCTTCAGGCATTCTCACGAGGCTCAACGCTTAAGGGAGCAGCTACAGCGGGCGAACGCATGCATTAGTGAGCTTTCGCAGTCAGGGATCTAGAACAACCTCGACCTCCTGTCGCGTGAACTGAAGATCGCTCGCCTGAAGTCTAACTTGGGTGACGTTGACAGGTTTGCTGCAGAGATCCGATCCCGGATTGCGAATGTTAACGCCACCAGGGATGCCGCTTGGTCATATGGTTATAGTGACGGCCTCAGGCAAATGCAACAACACCTGTTGCAGCATCCCGAGCTGGACTTGCGGGCCTTGTCCTTAACGTCCCTACCTCCTGGTCCAGAGGAGTAGGCCTTCTTCAAAAATTTTGGGAAGCCCGGATATCCTCCGTTCCTTCCGGTCGCTCCTCCAGCTCCCCCTTCCCAGTGATAGGCCTCCTTTTTGTGCGCTCATTGTAATTTTTATGCGTGTGTGTTTATTTATTTATTTATTTTGGTGTGTGGGCATAACCCTTTGAACTTTGTACGCTTTAACAATTGGAATGAAAGTTTGCTTCCGATCCATACCGCATTCCTTTGCCTTGCATTTTGTATGCTTTAGCATTTTGAATGAGTCGACTTAGTTGGGGTAGGGATCGGTTCCGAGTCCTGGGACTTCGAATGGACCCTACAACGAGTCAAGGGACCCGTCTTCTTGCGAGTGTAAGGACTCAACTTTTATTGAGTCAAGGGACTCGTTTTCTTGTGAGAGTTGGGACTCGACTTAGTTGGGACAGGGGTTGATTCCGAGTCCTGGGACTGGGAACGAACCTCGCAGCGAGTCAAGGGACCCGTCTCCTTGCCAGTATTGGGACTCGACTTTAGTTGGGGCAGGGGTCGATTTCGAGTCCTGGGACTTGGAACGGACCACGCAACTAGTCAAGGGACTCGTCTTCATGCGAGTGTCAGGACTCGACTTTTATTGAGTCAAGGGACCCATCTTCTTGCGAGTGTTTGGACTCGACTTCAGTTGGGGCATGGGTCGGTTTCGAGTCTTGGGACTTGGAATGGACCCCGCAGCGAGTCAAGGGACTCGTCTTCTAGTGAGTGTAAGGACTTGACTTTTATCGAGTCAAGGGACCCAGCTTCTTGCGAGTGTTGGGACTCGACTTAGTTAGGGCAGGGGTCGGTTCCGAGTCCTGGGACTAGGAATGGACCCCACAGCGAGTCAAGAGACCCTTCTTTTTGGGAGTGTAAGGACTCGACTTTTATCGAGTTAAAGGATTCGTCTTCTTACAAGTGTTGGGACTCAACTTTAGTTGGGGCAGGGGTCGGTTTCGAGTCTTGGGGCTTGAAATGAACCCCGCAGCGAGTCAAGAGACCCGTCTTCTTGCGAGTGTAAGGACTCGACTTTTATCGAGTCACGGGACCCTTTTTCTTGTGAGAGCTGGGACTCGACTTAGTTGGGGCAGGGGTTGATTCTGAGTCCTGAGACTGGGAACAGACCCCGTAGCGAGTCAAGGGACCCGTCTCCTTGCCAGTATTGGGACTTGACTTTAGTTGAGGCAGGGATCGGTTCCGAGTCCTGGGACTTGGAACGGACCACGAAGCAAGTCAAGGGACACCCGTCTTCATGCGAGTGTAAGGACTCGACTTTTATCGAGTCAAGGGACCCATCTTCTTGCGAGTGTTGGGACTCGACTTCAGTTGGGGCATGGGTCGGTTTTGAGTCCTGGGACTTGGAATGGACCCCACATCGAGTCAAGGGACCCGTCTTCTTGCGAGTGTAAGGACTCGACTTTTATTGAATCAAGAGACCCGTTTTCTTGTGAGAGCTGGGACTCGACTTAGTTAGGGCAGGGGTTGATTCCGAGTCCTGAGACTGGGAACAGACCCCGTAGCGAGTCGAGGGACCCGTCTCCTTGCCAGTATTGGGACTTGACTTTAGTTGAGGTAGGGATCGGTTCCGAGTCCTGGGACTTGGAACGGACCACGCAGCAAGTCAAGGGACACCCGTCTTCATGCGAGAGTAAGGAATCGACTTTTATCGAGTCAAGGGACCCATCTTCTTGCAAGTCTTGGGACTCAACTTCAGTTAGGGCATGGGTCGGTTTCGAGTCCTGGGACATGGAATGGACCCCGCATCGAGTCAAGGGACCCATCTTCTTGCGAGTATAAGGACTCGACTCTTATCGAATCAAGGGACCCAGCTTCTTGCGAGTGTTGGGACTCGACTTAGTTGAGGCAGGGGTTGGTTCCGAGTCCGGAGACTAGGAATGGACCCCACAACGAGTCAAGAGACCCGTCTTCTTGCGAGTGTAAGGACTCGACTTTTATCGAGTTAAAGGATCCGTCTTCTTACGAGTGTTGGGACTCGACTTTTGTTGGGGCATGGGTCGGTTTTGAGTCTTGGGACTTGGAATGAACCCCGCAGCGTGTCAAGAGACCCTTCTTCTTGCAAGAGTAAGGACTCGACTTTTATCAAGTCAAAGGACCGGTCTTCTTGCTAGTGTAGGCGACTTAGTTAGGGCAGGGGTCGGTTCCGAGTCAAGAGACCCATCTTCTTGCGAGTGTTGGGACTCGACTTCAGTTGGGGCATGGGTCGGTTCCGAGTCCTGAGACTTGGAATGGACCCCGTAGCAAGTCAAGGGACCCGTCTTCTTGCATGTGTAAGGACTCGACTTTTATTGAGTCTTGGGACCCAGCTTCTTGCGAGTGTTGGGACTCGACTTAGTTGGGGCAGGGGTCGGTTCCGAGTCCTGGGACTAGGAACGGACCCCACAGCGACTCAAGAGACCCATCTTTTTGCTAGTGTAAGGACTTGACTTTTATCGAGTTAAAGGATTCGTCTTCTTACGAGTGTTAGGACTTGACTTTAGTTAGGGTAGGCGTCGGTTTCGAGTCTTGGGACTTGGAACGGACCCCATAGTGAGTCAAGAGACCCGTCTTCTTGCGATTGTAATGACTCGACTTTTATCGAGTCAAAGGACCGGTCTTCTTACGAGTGTTAGCAACTTTGTTGGGGCAGGGTTTGGTTCCGAGTCAAGGGACCCATCTTCTTGCGAGTGTTGGGGACTCGACTTTAGTTGGGGTAGCTGTCAGTTTCGAGTCTTGGGACTTGGAACAGACCCAACAATGAGTCAAGGGACCCGTCTTCTTGCGAGTGTAAAGACTCGAGTTTTATCGAGTCAAGGGACCCTTCTTCTTGCGAGTGTTTGGACTCGACTTAGTTGATGCAGTGGACGGTTTCGAGTCCTGGGACTTGGAACAAACTCCGCTGCAAGTCAAGGGACCTGTCTTTTTTCGAGTGTAGGGACTTGACTTAGTTGGGGCAGGGGTCGGTTTCGAGTGTTTGGACTTGGAACGGACCCCACAACGAGTCAAGGGACCTGTCTTCTTATGAGTGTTGGAACTTAACTTAGTTGGGGCAGGGGTCGGTTCTGAGTCCTGGGATTGGGAATGGACCCCGCAGCGAGTCAAGGAACCCGTCTTCTTGCGAGTGTTTGGACTCGACTTTTATCAAGTCAAGGGACCCTGCTTCTTGCGAGTGTTAGGACTTGACTTTGTTGGGGCAGGGGTCGGTTTCGAGTCCTGGGACTTGGAACGGACCCCGCAACGAGTCAAGGGACCCGTCTTCTTCCGAGTATTTGGACTCAACTTAGTTGGGGCAGGGGTCAGTTCCAAGTCAAGGGAGCCGTCTTCTTGCGAGTGTTGGGACTCGACTTTGGTTGGGGTAGGGTTCGGTTTTTAGTCCTGGGACTTGGAGAGACCCCGCAGCAAGTCGAGGGACCCGTCTTCTTGCGAGTGTTGGGACTCGACTTAGTTGATACAGGGGTCGGTTCTCAACTAGCCTCTTCTTGTTCCTGTCTGGGTCAAAGTGTTGGATACGGAATGTGGGCATGCCGACTTCCATAGGAATTACAGCTTTAGTCCCGTAAGTGAGGGCAAATGGCATTTTGCTTGTGGGGGTTCAGATAGTAGTTCGATACCCCCAAAGCACGCTCGTGAGCTCTTTAGTGCACGCTCCTTTGTGCGCCCCGATCCTTTTCTTGAGGGTGGAGAGGAGAGTCTTGTTGGTTGCTTTGGCCTGACCGTTGGCCTTGGGGTGGCCCGACGAAGATTACTTTACCTTAATCCTGAGTTATGTACACCATTCTCGGTAGTGTGCGCAATCGAACTGTTTCTCGTTGTCTGAAACAAAGCTCTGCGGTATGCCAAATCGACAGACTACCAACTTTCACAAGAACTTCGTAGGCGAGCTCTTCCACCTCGACCCATTTGGTGAAGTAGTTGACTATGACCATGACAAACCTTCCCCCTCCTCTTACTACTGAAAAGGGGCCAATCAAGTCTAGCCCCCATTAGGCGAAAGGCCACAGTGCCATAATTGAGGTCAGTTCCTCTACGAGGCAGTGGGGGACAGGCCAGTGTTCCTGTCACTTTAGGCATTTTCTGACAAATTCCTGCATCTCTGAGGGTACGGGGCCAGTAGCATTCAGCCCGGGTTACTCTCGCAGCTAATGCCCTCCATCCCGAATGGCTTCAAGAGAGTCCCTCGTGGATTTCAGCCAATACATACTGGGCTTCGTCTAGTGAGAGGCATCTAAGGAGCGGCTCGGAGAAACCCGTTTTCTTGACCTTTCGTGCTTCCTCAGGGTTGCTGGGCAGTTGCCCTTCCTGCAGGAACCTTTGGATGTCTGTCACCCATCCGAGGGGTATTGGGGTTGTAACAAACACTTCCCTCCAGATGGATGGGGCTTCGACCGTCCTGGTCACGGTGTGTTCCAGAAGTTGAAATTCCTCCTGCCCTGATGCAGCTCTTGCCAGACGGTCTGCCTTCTGATTCTCGACCCTCAGAACCTGCTGAAGGTTAAAGTAGCGAAAACGATCTTGCTCGTTGCAGACCAATTGAAGGTATTTCTTCAACCTTTCCCCCTTCGTAGCAAACTGTCCTAGAACCTGGTTGGCCACGACATGGGAATCGG
Organism: Juglans regia; assembly: GCF_001411555.2. NCBI lineage: Eukaryota > Viridiplantae > Streptophyta > Magnoliopsida > Fagales > Juglandaceae > Juglans > Juglans regia. The sequence goes on along the minus strand of NC_049911.1, from coordinate 17,059,772 downwards.
CTCTTACTTCTATCTCCTCTGCGCCAAGTAATCAAGTGATCATCATCCTTGTTAGGAGCGCCTCATATTCGGCCTCATTATTTGTCACTTTGAAGGCCAGCCTGATTGCATAGCCGTGTTCCTCTCCTTACTCGGTGACAATGTGCACCCCTGCTAGCCCGGCAGGATGAACCATCAACGTAGTCCTGCCTGGGTTTTCCTTGGGAAATTGGTGAACTTGGGGATGAAATCCTCGAAGATTTCCCCTTTGATCGCGATTTTGGGTTGGTACTCAATATTGAACTCGTTGAGCTCGATTGCCCATTTGGATAGTTGTCCCGAGGTGTCTGGTTTCTACAGTCACTGCTTGAGGGGGTGGTCAGTAAGCACTCTGATCGAGTGTGCTTGGAAGTATGGCCTTAGTCTTCGGGCTGCGACAATGAGGGCGGACACCAACATCTTCATTCAGGGGTACCTTGCTTGTGTGTCCCAGAAGGCTCGACTCATATAGTACATGGGACGTTGTCCTTCTCCCATTTCATGGACCAGTGTAGCCGATACAGCATGTGGGGACACTGCCAAATACACAGTCAAGATCTTTCCTGGTCTCGTTTAGCTCAGCAGCGGGAGGTGACTGAGGTATGACTTTAGATCGGTGAAGGCCTTCTCACATGCCTTATCCCAACTTTGTGCCTTTCTCAGGACTTTGAAGAAAGGTAGGCATCAGTCGGTGGATTAGGCGATGAACCGGTTTAGGGCTGCCACCCTCTCGGCTAATCTCTGGACCTCATGGACACTATGCGGGGAAGGCATTGCCATCATTTCTTCTATCTTTTCAGGATTCACTTTGATCCCTCTCTTCGAGACCGTGTATCCCAGAAAATTACTTGTCTCCACTCCAAACGCACACTTCAACGGTTAGGCTTCATCCGGTACTGTAGAAGGATGGAGAATGCTTTTCGTAGGTCTGCTAAATGCTTCTGGGTCTCTTTGCTTTTTACTAATAGGTTGTCCACGTACACTTCCATGTTGCGGCCGATCTGCTGTTTGAACATTCGGTTGACTAACTGTTGGTAGGTGGCCCCTGCATTTTTCAGATCGAAGAGCATTGCTTTGTAGCAGTAGAGCACTCAGTCGGTAATGAACGCAGTTTTTTCTTCGTCGTCTGGATTCATCCTTATCTGGTTGTACCCGGAATAAGCGTCCATTATCAGGTCGATACGTGGTAGGGGGAAGCTATCTTCTGGGTAAGCCTTGTTCAGGTCGGTGAAGTCCACACTTATTTGCCACTTGCCGCTAGGCTTCTTCACCAAGACTACATTTGAGAGCCATTCCGGGTACTGGACTTCTCAAATGAACCCCGCAACTAGGAGTTGATCTATTTCTTCGGCTATCGCCCCGTACTTCACAGTGATGAAGCTGCGTCGTTTCTGCTTGACTTTCCGTGCCGTCGGGTAGACGCATAGCTGGTGCTTGATAATAGAGTTTTCAATCCTGGGCATGTATTTGTGGCTCCAAGCGAACACATCTCGATGTTCGATAAGGAGAGATATCAGCGCTGCTCTCATATCCGGGCCCAGCCTAGTGCTGATCCGGACTTGCCATCCCGTTCCTGCTGGTCTATTATCACGAGCTCCAAGGGTTCATTGGGCACAGTTTGCCGGAGGGCCTATTCGTCACAGACTTTCCCATCCCACTTAGTCAAGACTGGGGGTGATCCGGGCTTGAGCGTTTCTTCTGGTACTTCAATGGCCGCCATGACCTTTGCCTCATGCCTCATCTCCTTGTCATAGCATTCCTGAGCCAGGACTTATTCACCGCGGATTTTGTCGACTCCCGAGTTTATTCACCGCGGATTTTGTCGACTCCCGAGTCGGTTGGAAACTTCACCTTAAGATGAAAGGTAGACGTCACTACCTTCAAGATGTTTAGGGTGGGGCATCCCAGTATGCATTGTACGAGGACGGGGCCTTGACAACCAAGAGATCAGTCATAGTGGTTGCAGTTTTGGGCGCCTTGCTTGCCAAGATTGAAAGAGTAATGATCCCCACTGGCTGAATGACGTCCCCCGTGAAGCCCTTGAGGGGTATTGGGGTTGGGCGCAGCCGATCAGGGTTAATGCAGATTTTGACAAAAGCGTCCCAAAATAGGATATCGGCTGAACTTCCATTATCGATCAGGATCCTCTGGGTCCTGAAGTTTGCCACTTGCATCGTTACCACCAATGCATCATCATGCGGGTGGAGGATGCCTTCTTCATCTCTTTCGTCAAAGGTTATCGCGATGCCTCCAGCACATTGTTGCGGCCTGCTTACACCCCTTTCTGCATTGAAGACTTCCTTGTAACGTGCGTTCCGGGCGTGTGCCATTCGGGCCGATGATGTGGCTCCACCTCCCGCATACCCTCCTATGATTGTGCTGATTTCTCTAAGTGGCCCACCCTCCAAGGTGGGGCTTCTTCGCCTTCTATCCCTGGCCCCTTGCCTTCTTGGGACTTCTTCCTACTGGAAGTTTGGATGCCTACCTCCGGGCTGGTCTGTTTCATTCCTCGATCGACGTGCCTGATTCTTCTATTCTTCTTCTTTAATTTTCTTCAGTTTGTTGCAGTCATGCGTGCTGTGTCGGATATTCATGTGATACTCACAAAATGGGCGGCTCTGTACCTCCTGGGGATGTTCTCCTTTGGGACCCACATGATGGTTCCCTTCCACTGCCAAGTTGGCATGAGTGCGGCTAGCTCCCTGGGTCCGAGTTGGTGCTTCTCTCTTTCTCTTCACATCCGATGCTCGCCCCCTCTCTCCTCCACGGTTGTCACGGTTGGGACATTGCCCTAACACCTTTATGCCGACCCACTCCTCCTCAGACCGTCAAGGGGCTGTCAGGGCCTCCAGGGTGTCTTCTGCATTAATGAACTCATATGCCCGGTCCATGAACTCTCTTGGTGTGGTGGGGGTCTTCCGTGCTATTTCGGACATGAATAGATTCAGCGGCCATATACCCCGTAGTAGCACTGCTAACGTGATCATCTCGTCTTGATCATCTGTGGTCATGCGTTCCCGATTGAACTTTGAGAGATACGACTTTAGATTTTTGCCGTCTCGCTGCTTGACCGTTAAGAGGTAAGCCGCAGGGCTTTTCCTCTTACGGTTGTCTAGGAATTGGGTCATGAAGAGACGAGTGAGCTCCTCGAAGCTTCCTATCGTTCTTGATGACAATGCCCTAAACCAGCTCTAGGCCGCTCCCTTCAGAGTTAACGGGAAAGCCTGACAGGCAACCTCTCTTGGGAAGCCATGTAAGGTCATGTGGGCCTTGAATGTTTCCAGGTACTCCAGCGGATCTTTGGACTTGTAGTACACTTCCATCTGGGGAACTTTGAACTTGGGAGTTAGGTGCATAGCCAAGATTCCTTCACTGTATGGGAGGTCAGAGTTGACTAGCAGCTGGTCTACAGTTGACGGGGTGTCTATCTTCTTCTCCATTTCTGCACATTTGTCCCCCAACTCTCAGATTTTGAGGTGCATTTCGCGCCTTTCTTCTTCCGCTGCAGTATCCGCCAGTACCATCCGTGAACCCTCCTGCTCGTTGCCACTTGGCTCTACCCCTACCTCCAACTCCTCGTTGGCGAACTTGAGGGCTGCGTTCTCCTAGCGGAATGTCCCCGCTTCCTCCGTCAGTTTTCTGATGGTCTCCTCCATGCTTGCGAGTTGAGCTTCCATCGTCTCTTCCTCGTGATCTTCCCTTCTTGTAGCCTGGGATCGGGTCGCTACCGGCATGCGAAGTACATGCTTTTATGCAAAAATGCATCCCACAGACAGCACCACTGTTGATATCGTGTTTCGCAGCCCAAGCAGTTCCGCAAAGCCCAAGCTCCACGTCGCCTGTAATTAAGAAGAAATGGAGGCCTAGGGAGGTTGTACTTAAGAAGGAAACTAGATTATAAAGTGATAAGTGCATGTTGTAGAAATCAAATACGAAAAGAATACTACAAAATGGGATTAGTGGGAGACTTTTCTTGTGTTGCTGAGTGAAGGAATATAGAAATCAATCTTCAAACAAAATAAGACTTTCTTGGTTTGGATTATCGGGTACCTCGTAATCGAGGCCAAATTTCTCGAAGGTATTATAATAGGTTCTCCATGGACTCTCTCTCTCGGTAAAACCCAATTTGGAACACGAGTCCGCAATAGAAAATCTAATGGAAGAAACGAAAAAAAATATAGAACATCAGATAGAAATTACCATGCTTTCAAAACACCATAGGAGGATAAGCTCCTTAAAATGCTACAAGAATATACTCGTGTATCCAGTGAAAGAACATAAAAGATAAAAAAAACACCAAATATTAATGAGAAATTACCATGCTTTCATAGCACCAAAAGGAGCATCTGTTACGATCCCACATTGACTAAGTATGTGATTGGTTGATGGTTTATAAGCCTTTAGGCACCCTTCCCTTGTAAGCTAGTTTTCAAGGGTGAGTTTTACCTAATGGGTTCATAACAAATGGTATCAGAGCCACTACACATCTAAGGCCATGTTGCGACGGTTGCAATCGTGCGACACGAGGGGTGATGCCGGCATGACAGTGTTCGCCCTGGAGCTAGGAAAAAACCTAGCGCACAACCAGCCCGTGTGAGTGTCGGGACTGTCGTGGACGTTGGCTGCGGAGTGTGGTGGTTGTTACGATCCCACATCAACTAAGTATGTGATTGGTTGATGATTTATAAGCCCCTAGGCAGCCTTCCCTTGTAAGCTAGTTTTTAAAGGTGAGTTCTACCTCGTGGGTTCATAACAATATCTCCTTAACACGAACTACAATGAATAAAAAGGTAGGATCCATAAGTTGGAAGGGGGATGGGTAGATTCATTTGGGTTATCTATAAGAGCTATTAAGGGGGTTGGAAGATTTGGGTTATACATACTTTTCCAGAGAGCTATTTGCTTTGCATCTGGAAACACCATAAAAGGGAGGAGAGAGAAACGAGAGTGAGAATTGCTTATTTTGGAGGAATCCCAAAAGTTATAAAATAATGATTAATTTATTACTATTTGATTTTTTTAATTTTTAATTTTATTTAATAATTAAAGAAATGTGTATTAGTAAGGTTATATTTTTTTTAATTTTTTTAGTAATTAAGAATGTTAAAAAAATATTTAAAAATAATAATAAAAAATAAAATAAACTTAAAATAAACTTAGATAGTAGATAAATAGTCATAGGTACCCACGTTTTCCGGTATGATGAAAAGTATGATGGTAGAAAAGCATCAAAATGATTTTCTCCAATGTAGTTTTTAACTTATTTGGACTTAAAAAATATTTTTATATAAAATATCCAAACAATCTATATTTATTATTAAAGTATTTTTAGTACTTTTTAAGTACTTTTTAGACCTCCACTGCAATCTTAAACATAGCAAAATATGTTTAAAAATATAATTATTTTTAGATATTTTCATATTATTTTATTATTATTTATAAATTATTCATTACTATTTCAATATTATTCTCACTCCTATTTATTTGTACTTCATAACTTTTTATTTTTTTTTAAATTCATACTTCATTCAATTCATCAAATGAAGTTAGTGATACAAGAGGGAATACAATCTACATCTAAAGAAGAAGTAGAGTTTACAAGTGCATTCCTGGCAAGCATGTGGGCTACCTTGTTTCCCTCTCTACGTATATGGATTGCTGACCAACTTTCAAGAGTGCTAAGCTGGCCCTTTATATCATCAATAATCATCCTAGTTGAAGACCAATTTTGGCCCCTTCCATTGATAGCTTGAATTACTTGAAGGGAATCCCCTTCCAGGATGATCTTGGTGAGGCCTAGGTGGTTGCCAAGCCGCGAGGCTTCCAAAGCACCTATTGCTTATGCTAGGAACAGTTCAGGATAAAGTGATCTGCTTAGTCTCGAGGATGCCACCACTAGCCCTGAATGATCTCTCACTATGATCCCGATCCCCACTTTGCATTTCATTTTATCGATGACAGCATCCCAGTTGATCTTGTAGGTGTGGAGAGGGGGTGGGGACCAGGTATCATTTTGTTGTTGTAGCCTTTGGTGTTTTGCTAAAGTTTGAGTTAGCATATTCCTCATGTCCCTTAAGGTAGATTTAGGCAGTTCTGCCATAGAATTGGGGTCTTTAAAGTCCTGTTTGAACACAAAAGAGTTTCTCTTGAACCATATTCTTTTGGCTACCACAACTAACTCCTCCAGTAGATCCTGTTGGCCATTTGAGTCGAGTGAGACCATAAGATCATGAATAGAGTGCCAATTGGAATTTAACTTCTGGAGTTGTCGGGAGCAATTGTGCCAGACGTCTTGGGCAGCAGGACAGGACCATAAGGCATGGAGGACTGTCTCTTCATCTTGCAAACATATGGGACAGAGAGGCTTGTCGAGAATCTACTTCTTGAACATGTTAAGATTGGTAGGTAAGGCCTCATTGCATGCCCTCCACAGAAAATTCTTTTCAGCAGGAGTTATCTTTAATTTCCACAGCCTTTTCCAAATTTGATCAATTTGAGAGTTATTCGACCCTTGGCCTTTTTCCAATTCATCCAACTCCCTTAGTAAATGATATGCACTTTTTACTGAATAAGTGCCTTGATGGGTTCCAGTCCAAATCAGTCTATCCTCACAGTTAGAAATACTGAGAGGAATCTGTTGGATAATTTCAGCCTCCTCTTGAGAGAATAGTTGATTCCCTAGTTGAGAGTTCCATTGCCTCGAGGTCTGGTCAATGAGAGAGCTGACATTAGCCTCAGTGCTTATACTAGCCAAGGGGAATTGAACTCTGAAAGTGGTAGGCCTTGGGATCCATTTATGTTGAAGAATGTTATTGCTTGCACCATTGCCAACTCTCCATCTAGTCCCTTTTTCTATCAAACCTCTAGCTGCCAATATGCTTCTCCAGATATAAGAGGGTTTATATCCTAATTTGGCTTTCAAAAACTGACCGTGAGGAAAGTATTTTGCTTTTAGAACTTTGGAAACAAGGGCTTGAGGATATTGGATTAACCTCCAACCTTATTTTGCTAGCATGTCAAGGTTGAAACTGTGAAGTTCTCGAAAGCCCATTCCCCCTATTGCTTTTGCCCTGCCCATGTTCTTCCATGAGATCTAATGGATCTTTTTTTTGTTTTCAACGTACCCCCGCCAAAAATTCCTCATCAGCTTGTTTATTTCCTTCAAAAGAGTCCAAGGGAGGTTAAAAACTACCATACTATAGGTTGGCATAGCTTGGACTACTGATTTAATGAACACCTCCTTGCCTGCGTGTGAGAGCAATTGAACTTTATGGCTGCTGAGCTTAAGTCTAATCCTGTCCAGAATTGACTTCAAAGATTTAATTCTTGATCTGCCCATTAAAGTTGGAAGGCCCAAGTATCTTTCATATGTTTGAGTGGAATTTACCCCTTCTATACTCAAGATCAGATTCTTATTTTCTTGGGAGGTATTTCTACTGAAATGGATTGAAGTTTTATCTTTGTTGAGTTGTTGGCCAAAAGCTTTTTCATAGGTATTGAGGATGTGCAGCATCCTACTCCATTCAAGAGAATTTGCCTTGCAAAATAAGTGGTTGTCATCCGCGAACAACAGATGCTTGATGGTAATTCTTCTTCTAGCAATTGGAACACTTGTTATGACCTTGGTTTTTTCAGCATTATCTAGAAGGAAGTTAAAACTTCTGCACATAAAATAAAAAGGTAGGGAGACAAAGAGTCTCCCTGCCTAATGCCTGTAGTTGGTTTAAAGGATTCATGAGGAGAGCCATTCAGTAGGATTGAGTAAGACACTGTCTCCACATTGTTTATCACCAGTAGCACCCATTCTATTGCAAAACCCATCTTGAGCATTACTTCTTTCAGGAACTGCCATTCAATTCTATCGTAAGCTTTGCTCATGTCGAGCTTTAGGGCCATGAAACCCTCCTTGCCTCTTAATCTGCTGTGCATTGTGTGTAAAGCTTCAAAAGCAACAATGAGATTATCTCAAATCAGCCTACCTGAGACAAAAACAGATTGTGTGATTGAAATGATTTCTGGCAGAATAGATTTCAGCTATTAGCAATTGATTTGGACACCATTTTGTAAATGACATTACAGAAGCTAATAGGGCGTTAATCTGAAACTGTTATGGGGTTTTTCTTCTTAGGAATTAGTACAATCTGAGTTGCATTGATTGTTTCAACCTTGCCACCCGAGTTTAAAATATATAGAACAGCTTCACTTACCTCATTTCCCACTTGGGACCAGTGGTTTTGATAGAAAGCGGGGGAGAAGCCATCTGGTCCAGGAGAGCTAAATGGATTCATGTTGAAAATTGCCTCCTCCATTTCTTTTTTTGTAAAACTTCTCATAAGTTTTGTGTTCATTTCCTTTGTTACAGTAGGTTTGAGGTGCTGCAGTGATTCTGATAAGCCCTGAGGATTTGAGGTAGAGAACAGATTCTTAAAGTAAAAATTAAATTTTGCACTAACTCCTACGGGTGTAGAAGTTGTGGAACCAGTTTCATATGCTACTTCCTTGATGGTATTCTTCTTCATTTTCTGAGTTGCACACTGGTGAAAGAATTTGGTATTTCTATCTCCCTCTAGGAGCCATTTCTGCTTGGCCCTTTGTCTCAAATAAGTGTCTTCCTCTTCAAGTAGCTAATTAATCTCTTTTTTAGTGGCCTGAATCTCCTCTCTAAGGCCCCCTTTATTTGCTTTTTGGAGAGCTTGTAGCTTCTGGAACCTGTTATGGATTCTCTTTGTATCAAGCTTTGAGTTTTTGCTCCACCAACTCAGTTTTTTCTACTCCTCTATAGGTTTTCTTTAGCCACCATCAACTTGTTGGACATCATCTTATTTCTGTTCCAAGACTCCTCAATCAGTTTATTGCATTCCTTCTTTAAAGCCCAGCTGTCCTCAGATCTGAAGGGTTTCTCAACTCTGGTTGCAAGCTATTCAACAGTAGATATCGACACTACAAGTGGGCTGTGATCTGAGCTACTAGTAGCTGCTATAGTGACTGAGGAATTTCCAAATAAAAGCTGCCAAGGGGAATTTGCACATGTTCTATCAAGTCTCTCTTTTGTGAATTGGAGACCTTCCCTATTATTACACCAAGTGAATTGGTCACCCTTAGATCATGAAGGCCAGTATCCAAAAGGACTATTCTGAAATCCTCCATTTGAGAGAGAGGCCTTTGGCCAGCCCCAAATTTATCCCTATAGGGCAAGATTTTGTTAAAGTCACCTAAGCAAAGCCATGGGTGATTCTCAGCTGGTTGCAAGGCACGAAGGAGGGCCCAACATAACTTCCTCTTTCCAAGCACATGATTACCATAGAATCCAGTGAGTGTCCAAGTCAGTTTATCATTTTCTAGGCTCACATTAAGGGAGATATGGTGTTGTGAATAGTTGAGCAGATTCACACTAACTGAGTCATTCCAAATGAAAGCCAAGCTGGAGTTAGCCCCTCTACTATCCACCATAAAGCTGTGAGCCATTCCTAGTTTTTTCTTAATTAGCTCAATCTTGTTTTTATTACATTTAGTCTCCATAAGGAAAATGAGATCAGGGAACTTGGATTTCACCAAAAGGTGAAGCTCTCGAATTGTCCGAGGGTTCCCAAGCACTCGGCAATTCCAACTTAAACAAATCATGGTTGTTGGTGGGGCTGCTAGGCAGCCTCCACCATTTCTTCTTGCTTAATAACCACTGCTTGTATCTCATCTTTCTTCTATTTTTTTTGTGAATGTCTGTACTAAAAGGATGACAATCCCCCCTTCGTTTCAAAGGTAACTCATCCCTCCTCATAACAAGGTCATCCTTCTCATTTTCTACATTTGGGTAGCGAAGATATCTCAACACTTTTCAAGTATTCTCGTACCGATGAAAATACTCCACATGCCAAACACAGTGAACCATCCTCGTACCAAAGTCTCTTCAAAGACTCTCCACTATAATATTTATCACTATTATATATAAATAAAATTATCATTAAAAAAAATCAATCATTGATGGGGTCCACACATTTTTCAATTATCTATCCAAAAGTCAACAACTCAACATACTTCATACATTCAAACAACTCAAAATATTATCAATGGGACCCACAAACCCACTTCAATCTCTACTCATAACTATTCACAAACATTCTCACTTCTCAGGTATTCTCACTACCCAAACGTTTTCTTGCTCTTCTTTTCCATGTGGTCTTATTAGAGGTATTAAGAAGTTTAATCTGTGACTCCAGGAAAAGGTTAAGAGAACTAACCTAATTAGCAGTGGATGGGCCTGATTTAATAAGAGGGGCTGAGACCTGCTAGACCTTGTCTAGTTGGGTCTTTGTTTTGTTGTTTTCCCCCTCTTCCATAGCAGTGTATCCACTCCCTTTAGCAAAACCTAGGACCTCGGGGCTAGCCTGGTGCAGAAATGCAGCAGAGTTCTGTGTATGCTTGTTTTCCCGAGTAGAGTCAAACTCCTTGTGTAGGGTAGCCTTAAAAACATACCATTTTTGGTGCTATTTTGAGTCACAACTTTGTTCATGAGCAGTGTCCTTGGTTATCGCCCTATCTTCTCCCTGATTTGAGGGAGGGTCCACTGGATTGTGTCCCTTGTGCCTATGACCAGGAATAGTATCTTCTAGTGGACTTTTTTCCCGCCATGAGGTTTCTGCCTCTCCCCTTCCTCCTCTCTCGTAAAGCTTCATGGTTAAGCTATCAGGTTTTGGAGTGTTAGCTCGAAGCCAAGGACCATATTCGAGTTTGTGGGAGTTATGGCTACGTCTTGCTAAGCTTGTGCATCCTTCCTTCTTGTATTTTATTATAATGCCACAGTGAAAACAAAAGGCTAGTAGTCTCTCATACTTGAATGGGAGCCATAGAGTTTTGTCTTCTATATTCATAAGTCTGCCACGATTCAGAGGTTCCATGATGTTGATGCGAACTTTCATACGTAGGAATTGACCCCATGCACAGCCTGAACTATCTGTGTCTATCTCCATTACCTCTCCAAGCTTGCTCCTAGTTGAGAACCAATATCTATATTCATACTACCTAATGGCATGTTATGTATTTGAATCCAGAAGAATTCATTTGCAAAGGTGATTTCGTTTGGAGGAATTGTCCAATCTACATCTTCCATGCAGACTAGAAATCTGTCAAAAGTCCAAGGATGCCCCTACAGGACCTTGTTTTTGTCTTGTTCTAGATTGAATTCCAGCAGGAATTTGTTGATACCTATTTCCTTGAATTGGATCCAGCCAACTGGACCCCAGATCTTTGACATAGTGTTTCTAAAAGCTTCCTTATTTACCTATTTCTCAGCAACCACCAAGAGCAACAGACAAAACTTTTTGTCTCCTGCCACCTTTTCGACCTCTACTTTTGTCACTGTGAATCCTTGCTTTTCCTAATCTGCTAACGTGAAACCTCTCCATAGTCTCTCTAGTTCTGCCTCCATACATTCCTCTGCAGTTTTTGCCACAAAAAGCTCCAGGGACTCACTTTGCTAAGAGCAAAGATATTACCTCACTCTTCAGGAGTGAGATCATCCAGAAACACACGAATTCACTTTGTAACTTTTTTTAAATGTTTTAATGGTGGCATTTTAAATTTGATAATAGTCATTAACGTGTTTTATTCTTAAGCTGTTAATAGTTTTATTGATTCCGGCGTTACTTTACGTTTGTAGCACAAAAAATAAAACCTTTATTGATTCTCGAGTGGTGCAGTTTTTGATAGATATTATCTCTAAGAGCATTCACATTGATCTATACATCTCCATATGTAAAGTCATATTTACATAATATGAGCCTAAATTCATTCACATTAGCTTATGCATCTCCAAATATTTAGTTAGCTATGAACAAGATCTATGTAAATTTGGAGATCAACTATTCACTCCCCAAAACATATTTTATTCATTTTTGCTCTCTCCTCCCTTTCTTGAGAAATTTGTATTGTATTGTAATGACATTGGAGAAATTTGTATTGTGATGAATTTGTATTGTAAAGATCTTGGAGAAATTTGTATTGTAATGAATTTGTATTGAAATGAATTTGTGTTGTAATGTATTTGTTGTATTTCCATGTTAATATGTGTTGTTTATGAGCACATGAGATTCATTTTTGGTGTACATAAATTTGATTTTTTTTTTCAAGAATTTGATGTATTTTATTATATATGGAATTGCTAAATTTGGATGCATGAAATTGTATTAATATATGTATAGGATGCTATGAAATTGTATTAATAAGTGTATAGGATGCTAAGAAATTGTATTTAGACAAAAAAATGAATAATAATAAAATTTTATTATTATTTTGTCTCAAATATGCATAAGCCAATGCGGGATTTTTGCTTAAATGACAAAGTGAATATGCAAAAGAGGTGATTTTGCTTTCAATTGGGTTAACGAACTTCTCTTTAAATTGAGTTTGTTTGTTTTCACAATTCTTCTCAACTCATTTCATCTCATCTCATCTAATCATAATTTTTTCAAATTTCCATACAAAATAAAATAAATAATTTAACTTTTTTAAAAACCAAAATAAAAATAATATTAAAAAAATATATTCTAATAATATTTTACTTAACTTTCAACTTTTATCTCAATTCATTTTATCTCATTATATCTTATATGCAAAAACAAACAAGGCATTTTTGTGGCTGAGCCTTTTTTTTTTCATTTTATTTTTTTGCACGTCATTCACTCTTAATTGTTGCCTTTAACCTCATTAGTGTGCGCACTCGTCTGTTTTATTATTCCAACATTTAGATTTTCTAAAGGATGGTTTTTTGAGGTAATAATTTACTGCTATTAAAAGGCTTCTCAATCATGGGATCTACTTTCATCTCTAAGCCCGAAGTAACAGTTTTGAACTATACATAGAGGCACATAAATGCCTGGATCACAGAAGGGGGTGAGGAAAGGTGGCTGCTGACAGGATATTATGGTCAGCCTGAACTAACAAAAGGGTTGAATCATGGGATCTGCTTTCATCTCTAAGGCCAAGAGGCAACAAGGATGGTGTGTGATAGGAGATTTCAATAAAATTTTAGCCCACAATGAGAAGGTGGGAGGTAAGCCTAGACAGGAAAAACAAATAGAGAGTTTCAGATCAGTATTCGAGAAGGGGAATCTGTCAGACTTAGGGTGGAGAGGAAATAAGTTCACTTTGAGTAATAGGCATGAAGATGACACTTTCAAAAAAGAAAGGCTGGACAGGGTTGTCGCTAATCCAGGTTGGGCACAAATGTTCAAAGAATATTGGGGGGAAGTACTAACTGGCAAAAGCTCAGACCACAAGACTTTATTGATGTTCATGAACAATGAAGGGAAGAAAATATGGATGGGAGAAAGGTCTTTAGGTATGAAGCAAGCTGGGCTAAAGAGGAGGGCTGTGAAGAAGTCATCAAAGGGGCCTAGTACGATACCACAAGAGGGGAGAGCAATAAAAAAAACATTCAAAATTTGTTGGAGAGTTGCAGAGGAGCTCTCATTAGATGGAGTGACCAGTTTAGTGTGGATAGAGTGAAGGAGATAAAGGAAAAGACTGAGATCTAAAAAAAGTCACAAGATGATGAGAGTAGTTACAATTATGCAAAGATCAAAAAATGCAAAAGGATATTGGGGTAATGCTTGAGAATGAGGATGTGAAGTAGAAACAAAGAGAAAAAAGGAACTGTATGCTATGGGGGACATAAACACCAAGTTTTTTCAGCCAATCAAAGTGCTTTCATACCAGGGAGAATAATTACTAATAACATCATGGTTGCATATGAGGTTTTGCATTCAATGAAGGTGGGCAAGAAGGGTAAAAAAGGAAGCATGGCTATCAAACTTGATATGTCAAAAGCATATGATAGAATATAATGGACTTATGTGCAAGCAGTTATGAAGAAGCTAGGTTTATGTGATGAATGGACAGATCTAATTATGAAGTGTGTTACTTCAGTGTCATATTTAGTTTTGATTAGTGGCAAGCTAGGGGCTAGAGTTTATCCTTAAAGAGGCTTAAGACAACTGGATCCCTTATCCCCCTATTTATTCATCATGTGTGCTGAGGGGTTGAGTTCTTTGCTTAACAATTTAGATTATAAGGGGGATACAATAGGGGTTTTAGTGGTGAGAGGGGGCTTAAGGGTAAATCATCTGCTATTTGCTAATGACTGCATATGTTTGGGAGAGCTTGTGTGTTTGGGACAAAAAGTTGATTCTAAGGGAAGGAGGGTCTCTAGTGCAGGGCAACTATACTTAGGGTTACCCACTATGGTTGGCAAATCAAAATACAATACCTTTAGGTGTCTTAAGGAGAGAGTGTGGCAAAAAAATCAACAATTGGAAGAATTGTTTTCTCTCGGGGCCAGGGAAGGAAATCATGATCAAGGCTGTGCTATAAGCTATACCTTCTTACACTATGAGTGTTTTCAAGTTGCCAAAGAAGCTTTGTAAAGAAATTAATGTGATGTTGTCCAAGTTTGGGTGAGGTAACCAGCAAAAAGAAAATGGGATTCAATGGAGGAGTTGGGAGAAGATGGGGAAATCGAAAGGAAAGGGTGGACTGGACTTTAGAGATTTGGTAAGTTTCAACTTAGCTTTATTGGCTAAGCAGACATGGAGAATTTTACAGAAGCCTTTTTCTATGGCTGCTATGATTTTCAGAGAGAAATATTTCAAAAACCCTTCACTATTAGAAGCAAGATTGGGAAATGCTCCCTCTCTGATTTGGAGGAGTGTGAGGAGTTCTATTGGGCTGTTAAAGGAGGGTCTTAGATGGAGGGTGGGGAATGGTGCTAGAATCAATATTTGGAGTCAAAGATGGTTGTCAACATCATGATCCTACTGTGTTCAATCCCCCACTTCAATGTTGAATGGTGATGCAAAGGTTAAAGATCTAATTAACGAAGAGAAAAGGGAATGGGATGAGAGTCTGATTAGATCAATTTTCAAGAGGGAAGAAGCTGATCAAATATGTAGCATCCGTATAAGTAAAAGGAATGCCGAGGACAAGATGATTTGGAGTCCCTCTAAGATGGGCTTATTCAATGTCAAAAGTGCATATTTTTTGGAATAGTCAAGAAAAAAAGCAGTGATGGGGGAAACTTTAGTGGAGGCTGAGATTGATAGAAGATGGAAGAACATTTGGGATTTACATATACCTAGAAAGTAAAAAAAATTTATGTGGAAGCAGGGAGCAATTTGCTAGCTACAAGAATGAATTTGTTTGTTAAAAAGATTGTTGAGGAACCGTGTCCTACCTGTTTGCAAGATGAAGAGACAGTGATGCATGTATTGTGGCATTGCCCTGCTGTAAATGATGTGTGGGCTGTGGCTTTAAAATCAGTTCAGAAATGGAGGATGGATGAAGGTGACCTGTTGAAACTGTGGGAAGAATTGACTGAAAATCTTAATAAGGCTGAATTGGAGGAAACGACAGCCATTATGAGGGGATTATGTATCAGAAGGAACAATTTCATCTTTGAAAACAAGTTGCACAGCTCGTGCAGTGTAATCAGATCAACTAAGGAAAGGTTGGATGAATTTCAATCTGCTAAGGTTAGTTCAGAAATGCCAGAAAGTTCTAATATTGCTGCAGGGGTGACCAACTATGGAGACCACCGGGAGAAAACTGCTGAAAGGCAAACTGAGATGCAGCACTTGATATTAAGCAGATGAAGATAGGGATAGGGGTTATCATTAGAAATAACAAGGGGGAGGTGATGGCAGCCTGTTGTGGGCTGAGAGGCAATGTCGAACAACCAGCTATAGCATAATGTCTTGCATTGAGGAAAGCCATGGAATTATATGCAGTGATCTGAGTTTCAATAGAGTGATACTAGAAGGGGATGCACAGATAATTGTCAAAGCAATTAATGATTCTAATGAAGACTTATCTTACTACGGAAGCATCATTGAAGAACTGAAGATGTATTTATAAATTTGGTCCAACTAGAAAGTGCAATATACAAACAAAAACACAAACACAAACACAGTAGCTCATAACTTAGCTAAGGTAGCTATACAGTCAGATGTAGAGAAAATATGGATAGAAGAGGCACCTGTTTTTATTTCAACTTGTTTGTAGAAAGACAATGAATGCATTGTAAACATTGTTCTATGAATGAAAGAGGAAGTTTCTATTTTTTTAAAAAAAGGCTTCTCAATCTTTACGAACATAGAAGTGTGGTAGCTGCTTATTTTGTATGTACAAGAGAGAAAATAAAAAGAAAAGTGTGTAGATATTTTTTGAGAATTTTCTAGACAAAAGAAATGTATTTTTACTAGGGGAGTTTTGGCTGAACCACTTATGTAGAGTTGATTCCAGCTATACTACAATCAGTTGGACTGTTGTATTATGGAGAAGACAAGTCAAGAGGAGGTCTACTACACTGATTCATTTGAAACTTTGGATACCGTAGAGGGCTTGAATCTCCTTAAAGAGAGTGAGATTTCCGTGCACTTGCCTTAGTCTGGAGCCTAAAAGTATCTCAGATTATCTGTAAATAGTAGTAAATAGTTTGTAAATTGTAGTGAAATAGTATGATAATATCTCAAATTGTAATCATAAGAAGATTGAATGGATTATCTCAAACTAGGCTCTGCTAGTGTCACATGAACCATATGACAACACCACAACACTAAATTTATCAAACCACGCTTTGGGTGATTGCGTAATGGCGGGTAGTGAGCTCTATTAAGTCCCTAGGGCTGCTCAAGAGCACCATGTTGTTACTCAGGATGGCTCCAACGCATGCTTCAACCAACGTATATTTTCAATGAAAACTGAAATTTGAGGTTGCGAGCACTTTTGTTCCTACAATGCTCGTGTGGATGGGGAGCACTTCGCCACCCTATGCTCTCTTGGGCGCAAGCTTTTTCTCGCCCCTAGGGAAACCTTCATGCTCATTAACAATGCTTGTTAGTATGAGAGCACTCCTCACTGGCCTCTAGTGCGAGCTGTTGTTGTTCGCCTCTAGTGCGAGCTGTTGTTGTTCGCCTTGAGGTGCGAACACTCTTTGCTCACCTCGGGGTGTGAGTTCTCTTTGCTCTCCATGGGGTGCGAGCACTCTTCTCTCGTGATGTTTTGAAAACATCTCCTTTTTGTAAAGGAGGAACCGAGCTCGTTCCATCTTATTAGTTATTAAAAAAAATAGAAATCAAAAGACTTAGAACAACCATCCAACCATTCTCTTCCCTACTTACTACTAGTGATGAAGTCTCTATCGTTTAAAAATCTCTACTTACAGTTTCTTGTGTTTCACACATTTTACTCCGTAACACGATAGTCACTATAAGTTAGCTTCTAAGTTACTACCAGATTACTATGTATAGGTGTTGGTAAGGGAACATTTGCCTATGTTTTTATGTTATTATATATCTCATGTTATGTCATGTCCCTATATGTTTATTTGTTGCACAATATATTCCTTCAAGAATGTTTATCTGTTACACATTATGCCATGTCACTATATGTTTATCTATTACACATTATATTTCATCATGAAATGTTTATCTGTTACACATTATGTCATGTCATGCAATTTTTATCTCTTACACATTATGACATGTCATGAAATGTTTGTCTATTTCACGATATGCCATGTGATTCATCTCGAGTATCTCCATTGATAATTCATGCAACATACTTATGGTATAATCATTCTGATTGTTCGAATACCTCTACTCAAATGCTCATAACGTAATCATTTTGATTGTCAGAGTATTATTAGGTACTCCTAATGTAATCAATCTGATTGTTAGGGTATCTCATTTAAAATACTTTTGGCGTAATCATTTTGATTGTTAGGAAATCTTATTTGAACTATTCCTGACGTAATCATTTTGATTAAGGGTGGGCTCTGACTCCAACAAAGTCCAAATGCCCACACCTTCAACCTCCGACTTCGACTAAGGTTAGAGGTCAAAGGCTGCTCCAACTTCGACTCTGATTGGAGTCAGAGTTCGGAGCTCGGAGTCGAAGCTTGGAGCTCTGATCGAAGTAGAAGTGGGCTTCCTAGCAACTGAGCCCCAGTTGCCCTACTCAAATTGGGTCTGGGCCCACGACCCAATATCCAAGGCCTAATCTAAAACTCAGATTGGCCCACCCCTGTTTAAAAATATTTACAAATAATAATTAAAAAAATCTAAAATACTGTAAAAAATAAGTTAAAAATCTAAAATTTAAATACAATAACTAAATCAAACTACAAAACGCAAACGATAAATTTAAATTTATAGCACCAAAATAATAATAATGTTATAGATTTCATTCAAATATGAAATAACCACAATCCACTGCATCAGTCTTGACAATCCATGCATTTGAGTCGATGACTCGATAGTGATTTCCAATTTTCCTGCATGAAGTTTTATTGATCAGATGCACTATATTTTCTTTAGTCATTTAACTATAGACGTCTAAACTATCAGTCAAGTGATATATTACATAAAATATGACACATTATGAACTCACATCCACCTCTAACTCTGATGAGTTTTGCATGGTGGTAATTTCCAGAATTGAGTTTCTCACCAATAAAGGGGTCATCCCACAATGCATCCATCTCAGTCATCCACAACTAGTTTAGGGTTTACATATAGGTCCACAAAATCATATAAATTATAAATTAAATCATGAAAACATTAAAATTATGTAAAAAATTGTGGATGAGCCCTGATTCAAGCCTATAGCTCTCGACATCAATAGTATCTACTCCAATGAGCATTGAACTTAACCAGTTCTGTGTGCAAATGAGGGCATCGATGGTGGTCGGAGACAATGAACTCTGATAAGCATCCAAGACACGACCTCCGGTGCTAAATGCCGACTCAGAGGAAACCGTAGGGATATGAATGTCTAGTACATCCCTGACTATTCAGGAAAGGACTAGAAACTTGCCAGAATTCACCTTCCACCAAATTAATATCTAGAATGTATCACTAGGTGCCTCGACATCTTTCATAAAGTAACACTCAACCTCAGACTTATACTGCATAATATTTCTTGATGCATGATTTTTTTTTTTTTTAATAAGAGCCGAACACCACTAAACGCAGCCCTGTCCCAATTTTATTAAAGAACAACCTCACTTATGGTAGAGGAATACCGTGGAACAAACAAAAATTATCCTTGATGCACGATTTTGATGATACAGTCGTAGCCATAATAAATTTGAACTTAGTGCATGTGTGTCATCCCAAGAAGATGTCAAGCTGGTCGGGCATAAGGAGCTACCACCTTCAGTTGAAGACTGACCATTGCTGTTGTAATGACTATATAAGTCATCAATATCATATTTAAGCGATCTAATAAATTGATCAACGTCCTCATCACCTAGGACGTCTTTAATCCAATCTTCTACAATTTCAAACTTATCCTCGATTGGCATTACTAGTCGTAGTACTCTTACCAATGAAGAAAATAGTAAGTAAAAACATTGAGCCATACATATAATATATATACAATTAAGGATGATATTATTGAATATTGTCTCCTTAAACATCGAATTAATTACCTCTGTAATGCACAATTCAAACTCCCTTGATGGGCATTGACCTAGCATTAATATACATATGTATAAATGTATACTATATGTATATATACATATATATGTATATGTGTATATAATAATATATATACATGTATATATATTATTATAAACACACACATACAAACATATAAACCTGCCAATTGTATTCATCACCACGTATATAATTAACATAGACTCCATAAAGTCTCCAATGGTATTGTTATCAGGATGCAATTTTTACACTCAATCATACAATCCAATTCAGCACTCAACCCATACAAAACCCACTGGTACTCAATACAAAACCCAAGGTACTATAACAACACTCACGAAACACAAGGTGCTCATATTGCCCAATGTACACAATAAGAATATTGCCTTCAGCAACTTGCAGTCTCTCACTTGGTCTGTGTTTATAGGCCTTCACAAGCTCAACTAATTGGTTCTTCTTTATTAGTTCTTCTTCATGCTTCCTGTCGGGCTAAATTAATTGATGTAGAATTCCTCCAATATACCAGTTGGCCTTAGTAGCATGTTTGTACAGCACAGCTAGCCTCATTCACCTAGACAATGCAAAAGTGGTTTTTGTTAATCACTGCATGAGATAGAAGTCTCTAAAAACAACAAAAACATGATAAATGCATGGAATAACATAAATAAAAAAAGAATAGGGTCTGTGTAATTATCCCAATGCACACCATCATCAGACGAATTGTCACTGTCTGTTAGAAGATCTTCACTGCTACCAGTTTGGTTATAATTGTCGTTGTTTGGGTTATCATCAATGAAGTCTTCATCATTGGGAAGGGAAATTGGGTCAGGAAAACTTGTATCAGAACCAAGATGGATTGGTTCTACATCAGATCTATGCAAGGGAAGC
The DNA here is from genome assembly GCF_001411555.2 of Juglans regia. Lineage (NCBI taxonomy): Eukaryota > Viridiplantae > Streptophyta > Magnoliopsida > Fagales > Juglandaceae > Juglans > Juglans regia. Next base: position 17,039,379 of record NC_049911.1, on the reverse strand, counting down.
GTGGTGCCTCCAACATTGTCCACAGATTCTACTTCAACGTATGCCGGTTCGTTTTCTTGGAAAGCAGCAAAATCCTCATTATGCTCTTCATCTTCATCATCATTGACGAAAAGTACCTTAGTTGGCACATCATACATGTTTCTATTAGTCACCCGTTGAACGACAGACCAATTACCACCCATACTAGGGTCTTTAAGGTAAAACACTTGGGGCTGCTTGACAGGCAAGGACGAATGGGTCATCCTTATACCACTTGCGAGAAGTGTTGACACTAGTAATGTGGTCCCCAACACATATTCCACACCTCCTATCACCGACATTGAACTAGTCACATTTAAACAAATATACATGACGCCAACCCATGTAGCGTAATTGCAAGATGTCAACCAGTACACCGTAGAAATCAGTATCCTTTGCTTGGTGTTCCCCTTTAACAACCACCCCACTATTCTGGGTTCTGTGATAGTGTCCACGAGACACTGTGTGGAATCTGATGCCATTCATTGTGCAAGCGCCATATGATGCAACCCAAGGGTCTGGTCCACAAGCGAGTGCATATATGTCATCAGACACATGATCCAAATTCGTTGCGCGCAGTTCTTGAATCTATCCATAATGGAGTGCAACAGGTTAGAAAAACTTGATAAAAGAATTAAATACTGAAATCGCGTGAGCACCTTGATTCTAAAGGTAACCTACTCATGTGCAAAACCAATTTGGAAATTCTAGTTGATGTCTATGCTCTACATTAGATGGGGAAATTTTTGTTATCTTCATATAGTGCTCCCTACAAACGGAATACAAAAACAAAATAGTAGTTAAGAGCAAATATGTTCCCAAACCCAATATATAAACACCGTGAGAAGTGAATGAAACCACAAAGTACTTACTCTAGGCATTGACCGATCTTTGCACAATTATTGAGCGTGTACCAACTTGCCTTTGCAAGTATAACCCATTCAATTCGATTGGAGGTACGGGAGCCCAAAGGCCGTACCTTTTGTGAGAAAATAGAGAAAGAATCAGATTCAGTATCCTTATCTATATCCTTGTTTCGATCGTCCAGATTATATATAGTCTCAACATCATGGATATACAAGGAGCAAAAAGTCAAGCATTCAACATGAACATAGGCTTTAGCAATTGACCCTTCTGGACGAGCCTTATTTCTGACATAACGCTTGAATGTCCTGCAAGGAAAGCCTCGCGGGGCAAATGAATGGCGAGGTGCACCATTATATCAAAGAAGGCAGGTGGGAAAATCATCTCAAACTTGTAGAGGATGATTGTAATGTCAGATTGTAGTTGCTTCAATACTTCTAATGTCAATGTTCGTGCGCACTAAGCCTTGAAGAAGGAACTAAATTCGGTCAATGTAAGTCGTATATCAGGTTGCAAAAACCCACCAATTGCAAGTGGAAGTAATCTTTGCATGAACACGTGAGAGTCATGACTTTTCATTCCTGATATCTTTCCATCACCAACCGAAACACATCTAGAAATGTTCGAGGCAAAACCATCTAGAAATTTAACTGTTGCAAGCCATTCATAGAAACGTCTCCTCTGATCTAAATCCAACGAGTACAAGCCAAGGACCATCGAGTACCCCGTAGGTGACGGTTTGAGATGTAATTCCTTCCTTAATCCAAGCTCCATCAAGTCCTTACATGCAGTAGCAGTATCTTTGATTTTTCCTTCAATGTCCATCATAATTCCTAAAATGTTATCGCAAATATTTTTTTCAATGTGCATAACATCGAGATTATGTCTTAAAGGCAACATTGACCAGTAAGGTAATTGGAAGAATATACTTTGTTTAGTCCAATTCAATTCATCTAGTATGCGTTTTCTCTTTCGAGAACCTTTGCCAAATTCTACACCATCAAGCTACAAAAGTTGCTGGAGTAAATCATGTCCCATGAGCTCTGGAGGAGGACCATCGTGGTCCTCCTTTCCATTGAATGCAACTTTTTTCTTTCTCCAACTGTGCGAGGCTAGCAAGAAACGACGATGACCTATATAACAATGTTTTCTCCCATGTTTCAACCACATGGAGTCTGTATCCTCATTGCATAATGAGCAAGCCATCTTTCCCTTTGTACTCCACCCTGAAAGATTGGCATATGCAAAAAAATCATTTATGGTCCACAAAAGTGCAGCATGTAAGCGAAAGTGTTCAGATTTTGATGCATGATACGTATCTACACCCACATCCCATAACACTTTTAATTCACTGACTAAAGGCTGCAAATAAACATCGATGTCGTTTCCTGGTGCTTTGGGGCTAGGAATGAGCATGGACAATATTAAATACGAATCTTTCATGCATAACCAAGGGGGCAAGTTGTATGGCACCAGTATCATTGGCCATATGCTATAAGGTCTGCTCATATTATTGAACGGGTTGAAGCCATCACTGGCTAGGCCTAGTCGAACATTGCGAGCATCTGATGCAAATTCACCGTGGTCTTTATCAAATTGCCTCCACATCTTAGAATCAGCAGGATGCCTGAGGGTACTGTGATCAACAACTCGTTCTTCTTTATGCCATTTCATGGATTTTGTTATATTTTTCGGCATAAATAGTCTTTGTAACCTCGGTATAAGAGGAAAGTATCGCAAAATCTTTTGGGGAATCTTCCCCTTTTTCCACCTGGTTGACACCCACCTTGACTCCATGCATTTAGAACAAGCTTCTTTGTCCACGTTATCTTTCCAAAATAGCATACAGTCATTTGGGCATGCATCAATCTTCACATAACTAAAACCCAAAGCACGCTCTAGCTGTCGGGCCTCGTGGTATGAGTTAGGTATCTCAATTTCAGGAAAAGCTGCTTTTAAAAATTGTAAAACCATGTTAAATGACTTGATAGTCCACCCACCAATTGTTTTTATATGAAGCAGCTTGACTATAAATGAAAACTTTGAGAACTTTTGGCAACTTGGATAAAGTGGATGTCGAGCATCCTCTAACAATTGTTCAAAATATTTTGGGGCTCCCTCATTCATTGAAGGCTCAGAAGTAGTACCATGCTCCCTGCCTGCATTGTCCATGAATAATCCAGCCCGAATGTCGTCTATCATCTCATCCATATCACCGACGTAATTCTCACTGTAATTAATCCCATCTTCATCACTGTCTGATGCATTTACACTCCAATTTTCACCCTCCCCATGAAATATCCAATTTGTATAAGTTGGATCAATACCTATCATGAATAGATGATATTCGACTTCATTCATTGGTAGGAAAATGTTATTATGGCATCTCCGACATAGACACTTGAAGGTAGTTCTTGTAGGTGCATGGACTTTTGCCATTGTGAGGAGTTTATTAATCCCTTCACCATATTCACGTGATGTGAACCTATTTGGCACGTGCATCCAAGTCTTGTCCATTTGAGCCTCAATTGATATTCGGATATTTGAACCTTAACATCTAAAATTATATCATTTTAGGCTTTGATTAAAACGAATAATTAACAAAGAAAAGAATAAGGTAATGGTATCAAACAACCCCACCATTGTGGCAAAATGATTTAGTAATGTTACAAAGACATTAATGATTTAGTAAGGTACATTCACTAGACATCTCAATTCTCAATGGATAATTGTATTTGGGAAATGTTTTGCACAATTGGTTATAATGGCATATTTACGTTGAATTGTAAAAGCTAGGATTTCTCAAATGTTCATGGAAAATATAAAATACTATAATAGGCCACTAAGTAGAGAAGCATGCTAAATACTTTTGTTTGTTTATTGAAAAATTGGGTAGGGAAATAGAGTAATGTAAATCGAGAACAAATAAAACATTACTACCACTTATTTCACCCTTTATATAGCCATCACATGCATGTTCAGAATTGGCCATAAATATAGGTTCTTCATGCACGCAAAGGCAAACATCAATAATTGTATTTGTTTCTTTTCAGTGTATCTATCAAACAGAAAAAAAACAAATTACCCACATAATTAGTTGGTTAACCCCTTCAACCTTAGGAACAATGTGAACCAAAATCTGTCATATATCAATCATTTGGGTACTAAGTTATAACATACAATTCATCTTGTGGGTAGGATTAAATCAGGGAAAATATCATAGTAGAAGCACAAAATTGGATAGATTCAAAGTGTGGGTAAAAAACTTAGATGTCAATTACTGAAAGCAGTCTTAGAAGCTACAATAGAAGCTGAAAGTAAGGAAAGATAGAAAGGAGACAGCTTATGGTATAGCTGCGAGGCAGTGGGGTAGCCTAATAATGGAAGGAGAGACAGAGGCCGTTGAAACAGAGAGCTCGAAGGAGGGAGAGAGAGAGAGAGAGAGAGAGAGAGAGAGAGAGAGAGAGAGAGAGAGACCGTAGGTCTCTCCAGAAGGTGGCTGACGCGTTTTCATGATCGGCGGCTTAATTTTTGCCAAGAAGGGCTAAGATGGTTGGAGTCAATTGCGGCATGGTGAGGGTTTCACAGAAACAGGATGGCATGTTCCAGAAGGGGCTCGTGCAAATTGTCGCCGAATAATGGAAATTTATATCAAACTTTGAACGGCAGATGGAACGTTGCCGCTAAAGTGATGGGTTTAGTTTTTGCGGCAATTCAATCTCGCCGCCAAAAATTTATTTACCGTGGTTTGGTGCTGCCGCATTATGTAGCACAATCCTAAACTTAGTGCGGCGAGTTAGGCTTACTGCAATAGCATCACTTTTTTGCGGTTAAGGAAACTGCCGTATAACCAAGTGCCTATTGCTGCGATATGTTTTTGCGGCCACAATTTCTCGCCAGGAAAAATTGTTCTTGATCGCGATTCATTTAGCCCCCGATACAAAGCTACTTGCCTTCCCAAATTCTAGGCATTTGTGACGGAAATTATATCCTAAGTAAAAAAAACGCCGCAAAAGCCCCATTATGTTGTAGTGCTCTAAGGAGGCTCATGGGGATATAGTGGCAAGAGATTTGCCTTGATGGGAGAAAGCACATGAACTAAAGAGAGGGTGAGAAAGGAAGATTTGGCTGCTAAAAGTTGAATGACCACGGGAACGAGAGAGAGAGGACAGGCTACGAAGGGAGATAGAGAGGAGAGGCAACGAATGAGAGAGCTCTGCGTGGATTCTTTTGGGGAAGGAAAGCAGAGACAGGGTGCGGGATGAAGTTTTGGGGAAGATGGGTTGTGAAGAGAGAGAGAGAGAGAGAGAGAGAGGAAGGATTATTGGGAAAAGGCATTACTCAGGAGCAGCCTTCGGTCAGTCATGTCTTTTCATGCCAATAGTGGTAAAAATCACATGGTTTTTTACTGAGGTAAGTTTATGAGATACCCAAAATGTGTTTTGATGCTAAACTACTCTTACCCCTACAAACTCATTTCAGATGAGTTGAGATGATCTGACATCCCAAACACACCCTAAAGGGCAGAGGCAGTGGCTTGTGGAGGTGGGACAAATAAGTGCAGAAATTCCTTGAAGATGGAGGTGCAAATTGGTTTATTCAAGACCTCAAGTTCCTAGGTGAATAGTTGGGTTTTTCGGTTTTGTTTATTTGGATTGTTTCATCTACTTGCTAGGTCTGATTCTTAGGTGACATAATAAGGATTAATGGGGTAGAAATCCACTTGAAAACTAGTTGAAGAAGCATTGGTTTTGGGTGGTTTGTTATGGGTCACTCGGTTTGCTTCAAGTGTGTTGATTGGTGTGTTTAGTTGGCATTGACATGCCTTTGCTTCAAGTGATATGAGTTGGTTAATTCTAATCTTCAAGGGTTGTCTAAGAGTGATGCAAAACAAGTGCAAAAGTCAATAATTTAAGATGAAAAATTATGAAGAAAAGGGTTTCAAGAAAACCATGCAAAGTCATGATGTTTGAGTTACTATTCATGGGTGAGATGAATAGTGATCTTAACTCAACTTAGAAACTTTACCAAGGTTGAAGGGGAATCTTAGGGGCATGTGGGTCGAGCTTGGGTAGAATGAGAACCAATGGTATGGTGTATATGGGTTCCATTTGGAAGAGTTGAAAGAAATACAAGGTTTGGGCTTCTAGTGTTGGGCTTTTATTGGGCCATAAGAACAAGTCTTTGTTGTGGGCCTAGATGTGAACTTATCCTTGGGTTTTATGTCCAGATGTGTTGGGCCTTTCCTTGGCCTCAATAGTCCACTAGGTTGGGTCTCAACTTTGGGTCTTTTTTTCAATTGGGCCAATAGCCTTGAATCTCACTAAGTTGGACTCAATAACTTTATGCTTACTATATTGGACCTAATATCTTAGGTCTAATAAGTTAGGCCCATAGTACAAGTGAGACCTATAGTCTTATATCTCCCAAGTTGGGCCTAAGGTTTTAGTGTGTATCCTTAGTCCATTTCATCTTTAGTAAGCTCGGGTCGTTATTAAACCACTCTTGGGTCTTCTCCAATCCATCAAGTATTTAACCCAAATTACTTAGTCCATTAATTTGGCAAACCTCCAATATGCCAAGTGTCATTCTCCTATTAGCCTCTCGGCTTTTTTTCCTCAAAATTAATAAAGCTCTAAAAAATCTAAATGTACTAACTAAGTTGACAATGTAAATTTCTTTGCCAACTCAAACTCCGAAATTTATCCCTTTCTCAAGTAATCCAACTCCTACTTAGCTAGGGTCATGGTTCGTACTATGGCCAAGACCTAGGGAGCTTTTTAGGTGGGGTTTATAGGAAGCCCCCTGAGCAAAAAACTCCAATCTCATAACTTTGTAACTTTGAATCCGATTGGTTTATTACTAAGCAAGGGCAAGTGGTAATAATGTGACTCGCTCCGATTGTATTAGGGATGGGGCATACATACCAATATAGATACATATATATTATATACTGACATGGTTTGAGGGAAGTAGAGGCCGACATGCTCTATTCATGAAGCATGTATAACATGAGTCTCTGGCCAACCTTGATCGTATATGATTTCATATATCAAATGAGTAGTACTACATATACTTACAATTTTACTTACATTTTTACTTACAAAATTCATTTTGTTAGTTTTTTTTTTTTTAATATTCAAATTTGAATTTCAAATTTTATGATTTTCATCATATCAATAACTGACATATGAAAAAATAAGACTTTTTGTAAGTTTTTCTTAAATACATTTAGTATTTTCCATATCAAATTAACCAGCTACTAAAACTGTACGTAGTAATTTCACCTATTTATAGTATGTTATAATTATATGTTCCGTGTTATATATTGCATATAATTTTATTGCTCGCCTTAGTCAAATTAAAGATGCGCTTCATTTAGAAAGTGCAAAGACTAATTAATTTCCTCATGACCATTCAAAGTTGCAGTTATTACTTCGTCTTACTTGAATACTATATTGTCATGTTACACTTGTCTGGTCATCTAAGATAAAGTCCTCGATGCATAAAAATAATAAAGCCTAATTTGAAGTCTTTTAAGGGGAAGGGCTATTATTTTATTTTATTTTTATAATCTTCAATAAAATTTATAAAACTGACACTTTACACAATTTTTAAAAATTTGACAACCAACATTATGTCCCTTCAACTATTTTTAATTCATCTCAAAGGCCATAATTTAATTAAGGTGCACGATGATAGGATTTGGTAGTTTGAAAGAGAAATATGTCAGTTTGGTGGTTTGTGATGGAATTAAAGCGTAAAAACCCTAGTCTATAGTTTGAAGGTGCACAATGTAAAATTTATAATAATTTGAGTGTACTATAAGTTTTGTGAACATGTTTCATATTCTTGCTAATGGCCTCCAGCAACTTGCACCAAGAAGATAAGAGGGGTTCAGTGTGGTGAGGCACACCTCTTATGTCTAAGCCAGAATAGAATGTATGGAATATTTCAATTTCCAAATCGTTCAGAAGTTACCTCTGGCACGTGCTTAGACCTCTATTTGTATTGGCCGAGTGTGTAACTGGCATGGCATGTCTTACGGCTTGACGCTCTCTAATCTTAGCTTGACTGCATATAGTTAGGGCTTCAAGTCTGCTACTATGCCAAGAGGAATGGATACATTAGGCGAAATCATGGATGAGTATCACGCTGGAGAATATACATTCTTATCCGTTACGTTATTAAATCGTTATTAATGACAATTGGATTTAAATCCCATATTGCTATGTTTTGGGGGGTTGGGCCTTGGTTTCTAATGAGCAGGCTTTTGGTTTTGGGTTCATGGGCCCTTGTGACGTGGTGTTTGGCCCATTTCCTTTGAGAGAATATTTGACCTAGCAATAAGCTGTGTGCTTTTTCCATATGAGAATGGTTGTTTCATAGAGAGAAATCTCATAAAAGTGAAGCTCACAAAATGATGTGACTAAATATGATATATTAGATATATTTTACAGCAAAAAAAATTTTACAATCTAATATACCAAAACAAGTCACATCTATTTCTCAACAAGCTTAAATAAACAAAGAATGATCAACTATATCATGTAGGTAAAATATGACATATCTTAGTTGGCCGTTCTAAATTCTAATCCTTCATTGACCTAAAATAATTGAGACTTTTATTTAGTTCTTGATTCGGATTAGCCAGTTTCGATTTTTTTTTTAATCTTAGCAACCTTATTAATTTAAGAAAATGCTAATTTGTCCACGGTATTTGACCGACAAATGTTACCCATCTACATGGCATGCCATGTGGCTAGTTTTTATATTAAAAAAAAAAATAAGAAAATAGTCTCAATTTTCCTCTCCCAGAACCTGAGATTTCTTGATTGCAGTTGCATATTTCTCAGTCCTTGTTGAGCTCCTATACATTGTTAGCTGCTCAAACATTCCTTTGCCTTTATAATCCTTTGTGGATTGACGCATTTGCTCAATGGATAGACTTAATATAATCGCCAACACTCATTCCAGTTGATGTTGTCCCTCACAATTGCCAAATTCCTCACAGCTTTGGTAATTACCCTGTTGACTCTAATCCCTCTTCTTCTCAAATTCATGAAGGTGAGGGAGCTATTCTTGAGGCAAAATATAATATTGGAGTTAGATCAAGAGTTGGGATGTCGAAGAATGGGGTATGGGGTTTTGGGAGAGGAAAACTCATACCATTTTTGTTTTTTTAAAATATAAAAACTAGTCACGTCGGTAACATTTATTGATCCCATTTATCGGTCACTGTATAATATTATAGAGACTACTACTTTATTAATAGGAGCTTTTATTATAGAGACTACACACTCTATATATAATATTAACATGAAATAATTTAATTTACAAGAAACTATTAAAATAAAATAAAAAATTTATAAATCAAATTCTCTCATACAAATATAATTTTTCTTCGCTACTTTACCATCAAAGAGCAAAACCCACGAATATTAAGGAAGGAAATTAGCTGCTCGCCAAATGGAATTTGTTTATATTTTTAAAAATTCAAAGGAGGTCAGCAATAAGAACAAAGAGCTCGTTCGGGTGGTATGCATGTGATATTTCAAGTTTCAACCTCCAAGTCAATGATCTGTAGCATATGTCGGTATGCGAGAGGAGGTGGACGTGCAACCCATCTTCACACGCGCACGCGACCCAACGCAACCAAACAAACCCTAATTTCCCAACCCTTCCTCCACCTCTCTTGTTCACTTCTCATTTTTCAAAGCAAGATATAGAGAGACTTTAGTGAAAGAGCCAACATCTTTCCTGTACCTAATTAACACACACTCCCACCGTCAAAGCCACCCAATCAAAGGCAAAGATGCACCAAAAAGCCCCAAGAGTTCCATTGAGATACACTCCTCAAATTTAACTTATCTCTTTTCTTGTTCATCCTTTTGGCTTCTCTTCGTTTTTTTTTTTTTTTTTTATATTAATTCTGTTTCTCATCACTACTTTAATCTGTGTTTCCTTTCGTAAAGATCGTTCTTCGGGTTTAAGCTTTCAAATCACTTTTGGGTAGTTTGCTTGTTTAGGCCTTCTGCACTTCACAAACCCAAGCAAACATCTTGATCTTTCTTGGTTTTGACTTGTGTGAGTTTAGATTTCGATGCATGACCTAAGCAACTATTTCTTCGGGTGATTTTTAGTGTTGATTTTGATCATCGTCGCTCTTTTTTTGCTTGTGCTTGAGTTGAAATCATGGCAAACCGGTGGTGGACCGGGCAGGTGGGTCTATCTGGACTGGAAAACTCGGCAAGCTCATCTCCAATGAAACAACCAGATCTGGGAATATCCATTAACGATGACAGTGGAACCGGAAACAGCAGAGGTGGGAACGAAGAAGACGAAGAAAGGGAGAACAGTGAGGAGCCGAGAGAAGGCGCAATCGAAGCAGCCACTCGACGGCCGCGTGGCCGCCCAGCTGGCTCCAAAAACAAGCCGAAACCGCCTATATTTGTCACCCGAGACAGCCCTAATGCGCTTCGGAGCCATGTCATGGAAATAGCAAGTGGAGCTGATGTTGCAGATAGTGTGGCTCAATTCGCGAGAAGGCGGCAGAGAGGTGTTTGTGTGCTCAGCGCCAGCGGCACCGTCACCAACGTTTCGCTTCGTCAGCCGTCTGCGCCTGCTGCTGCTGTCATGGCACTTCAAGGCCGCTTCGAGATTCTCTCACTCACAGGTTCGTTTCTTCCCGGACCCGCACCCCCCGGCTCCACCGGACTCACCATCTATCTCGCCGGCGGACAAGGTCAGGTGGTGGGCGGCAGTGTCGTGGGCCCGCTTGTGGCTGCTGGGTCGGTGATGGTGATGGCGGCGACATTTTCTAATGCCACCTACGAAAGATTGCCTTTGGAGGATGAAGACGAAAGTGGTGGTCCTGCCGGACAGGGACATGAGGTGGCTAGTGGTGGTGGTGGTGGAATCTCGCCGCCGCCGGGATTCAGAAGTGGTGGAGGGCTGCAGCAGCAAGGTGGAATGGGTCATCATGAGCATTCACAGATGCCGGTCTATAATAATTTGCCTCCAAATTTGCTTCCCAACGGTGGGCATGAGTTGAACCATGAGGCTTATAATCCTTGGCAGGGTCATGGCCGGCCACAATATTAGACTTTTTAGGGTTTGTGAAGATGATGATCAGATCCATGGGTGAGATCGAAAGATTAATTAAGACACAATTAGTAGTACTTAAGCAAATATTAGAGATCGATCATGATCAAGGTGAGAATAATTGCACGGATTATATATATATGTGTATGCATGTATACTACTACTTAATTTATATATTTCTCTATGCAGACTTTGCTTTTCAACTTATAATTTTCAAATGCAATTAGCTAGGTGCCTTGCTTCTTAATTAATTTTCTCATTATCTTATATAAAGTACTGCTAATAATTACTAACTCAGAAAAAAAAATGGAACTAATATTAATTAATAGTCATAGTTCTTTAATTTCATGTCTTGTTAATTTATACATGATATTGATTCATGATATGATCTTTGAATATGAATTCACTTAAATTTTGAAGTTGTAGGCCTGTAATTATAATTATTTAATATGTATTTTGGGGCTAATTCATTAATATATATATATATATATATTATTATAGTTTCTTCTATTATGTAGGAGTTAGGGCATGCATGCATGGTGTTGTTCAGGTCCTTTCTTCCTTTTCATTTTCTTTCTATTAATCCACCTTGATGTTCATTGGTGATCATAATCGTCTAGTACTACTACTCTCGACCAGCCAGTACTGTTTTATTTTTCTCTTTCTCGTGCTGTTAATTAATGACTGTGTATATATATATATATATATATATATCTTTATAACTTCTCTCTTTCAGTTTGGATGTTATAATTAATTCTGTCCTCTGATAACTTAATTATTAACAAGAAGGAAATTACAGTTTTGGATTCAGGGCCAAAGTTTTCACAATATATATTTATCTATATAATTTTCCAGAATTGGAGGGTCTAATTTGTAATATCTTAGATCAAGCCAGATATATCACAATAATCTCTACAGATCTAGCTATGTTATCATGTGCATCGATCAATCATTTATAAAAATAACAAGCTGCCTAATTACATGCTTCATCTTCGAGATTACCACTACTAGCTAGTTAATATATATGGAAATAACAAGTACGTACGTACTGATCTGTTAAGTATATTCTCGATCCGAGAGTATATATATAGCAAGCTGTATTTGAGTTATTTAGGGTAATTGCTAATTAATTTTGCATGTTCATCAATGAGAGTAGTACAGATATTCGAAATTGAATCATTATTATCTGATCTGAATTAAATTAAACCGCGGGTCTTCATGATGATCAGACAATCCTTGATCATATATTTATGCAAGAATTCAAATATTATGATGACTTAAGGGTAAATTATTCTATTCATGAGGACTAAAATATAAAAAGAATGAACAAAAATTATTTTATGGACGTACAAGATCAATATATATGTTGATCATGCCTTTAAAGGTATCATGTTTTGATGACACTCAACTCACGAATTAATACGTGAAGGACCCAATTCACATGTACGTCACTGCAATTGAACCCTAATATATATATATATATATATCATTAATCACCATTAATCAGTTAAAAAGAATTATTATAAGTTGATACAAGGGTTATAGATTGGAGGATAGAAGTGAGATGAGTCATGTTGTAGTACCAAAAACTTGAATAATTAAAGTTTTTTTACAACCAATTTAATTATATTAACTCTATTTTAAATAGAAGACATGATTTATATAAAATACCGTAAAATACTTCTTAGAAGTATTAATTTTCTGAATGTAACCATAAGCTAATTGGATAGTTTGGTCTTTTCTTAACTGAAAAATTCTCAAACGGCCGGTTATCTTGCGCAAATCAATCCTTTAGATCCTTCCACATATGATCTGCTGCGTTGTCTATGTGGAGGATGCTTGAACCGATGTTCTTAGCAACTGATCAGTTTATGATCCATGAAACCACCATATCATTGCATCGATCTGACCCACGTTGAACAGAAAGGATCAGCTTCATCAATTGGCTTCTTAAGGATTCCAGTAATAAATCCTGTTTTGTTCTTAGCACTTAGGGCTTTCGACATTGATCTCGCTCATGGATGATCGTTTTCACCAGTTAATCGTTCGGTCACAAGCAAGACCCCAAGGTTTTCTCCATGAAGAAAAAATAGAGATTTGAAGGATCCTCAAGTGAAATTTGAGAAACTACATTCGAACTAGTCATGGCAAAACTGTACGTTCCAGAACAATTAGATTGCTCTAAAGTATTTTACATTTTCCAAAAATGGACTCCAAGCAAAGTTGTAAAAGAAATATAAAAATGGTTCTATATATCTTACTCATTTCCCATAGCATTTTCCATTTATCGTACAAGTACTAATTATAATATACCTATAGGTATAATATTTTACAAGTACTCTAATTTAAATAGGGTATATAAATTTGGTAAAATTAATGAAATATTTAAATCAAGAAAACTTTAGCATTTTTTAAATAAATAAAAAAAAACTTTAAATAATTATAGATTCTTATTGTTCATAATTAGTTACTTGCATATATGCATTAATGTTTTACTGGTAAAGCAGCCGCGCTGATGGATTCCTCCCAACTCCCAAGTTTCAAGAAATATCTCTTTAATATATATATATCTTGCGTACTTATATATTACCCTGAACTTAGACTATATATATAACCTCTCTCCCTCTCTCTCTCTCTCTCTCTCTCTCTCTCTCTATATATATATATATATATATATATACAAGTTTATGCGCGCATTGTTTGTCTCTTCTCTGGGCCGTATTGGTTTTAATTTATTACACAAATCTTGTGAGACCTAATCATATTTCAAAGGCTATCAAAAGCCAACAAGGCGAATAAATTAAGGAAACGTGGACCACCCGATAAAGCCTAATTAATAGTACAATAAAAAATTATTAATTTCAATAGCCATCGGCCCCCGGTAATGGGAATCATGTACATCACCAAATGGAAACATTATTGGAAGCATGCTCGCTAATTTCCATGTCATTCGTGACAAAAAAGTATTAGGTGTGATCTATATATATATATATATAATTATAAATAAAAAATCTATTAGCCTGATGACATATAATCCGCTTCCTCAAATAAAATCTGAATTCAAACCCCACTCCCTTGTTAAGAAAATAATATTGTCATTGAGAGTGCAGGTGCGAACCCCACGCCCCATCGATGATCATGATTCATGGGTCTTGCACTTATCCTACCAATGAGATTGCGCGTTGGAATGGCGCGGGCATTAATTGGATTGAATAGCAGGCCGTCCGGAAACATATATACTTTTTATATGTCTACTTGTTTCATTCACTACTTCATATGCCATGGGTTAGACGCCTCCTGCATGCAGTTGGATTATAATTATTTGCTCGTTGACCTAATTTTAAGTATTCGCCATCTACTATTTGGTTAAACTACCGCTATAATATATAGAATTAATAGAGTAATGATACGTATAATTATAGATTGTGTAAGCGTCACGCACTTTTTTTTTTAAAAAAATTAAGGTCTATCATTAAAAAATTAATTTTGTAATGTAAATACTCTCATATTTACTCTTTTTCTTTAAATGAGCACTTATTGCCGCACTCTATAACTATAAATATCATTTCTCAATTATCATTAATTCAGTTTCAGTAACAATAGATATGCAGTGGCATATATATTCAATATTAATTAATTTGTTGTGATGATAAGGGTTTTAGAGCATTTTTCTATACAAGTTAGAAAGCTAATCAGTTATCTTGCACTTCGAGTGAGATATGTCTTCATGATATAAATATAGAAGTAGTACTCGTTAAAATCATATAGCTAGGCATTTTCGAGGATCTGTTGGTTAATATTGAAAGCGACTCATATCTGCAGGTGTTTTGGTGAAATTAACAAGATCAGGTTACTCTAGAAGAAAGAGTAAACAGCAGTAATTAATACCTAGCATGCATGATGCATTTATGCATGCACGCGCATGTATGTTGAACGTTTTAGGTTCCGTTTGGATACAGAAACGGTTTCATCTCATCTTATCTCACTATTCAAATAGAGCCTTACTAATCGACGTAATATATGATAAATTAATTTCTTACCAAATTTCTGATGCCTTTTTTATATGTAGATATTGTATTAATCCTTCAAAAGAAATTCCATCTTTTCAATGAGCTCTAGATGAAGCATTAGTTATTATTATTATATATATTTGCATGTTCACATGAAATTATTAACTAGAAATGCTACTTATCATCTCAATTCTCATCATCCTCTCATCATCTCATTATGTGACATTTGATAATTAAAGACTATTTATTATATTTCACTTGTGAACATGTCGTCTAATGCCATGTTAAATATAAGATGATAGGAGGGTGATGAGAAAATAAATGATGAATAGATTTTTTTTCATTATTAATTATCGGGAGCATATATATAATTATTTTATGTGAAGAGGAACCTCAATATTTGTGGCAAAATGTATTTTGTATTAGTTTTTGTAAAAGTAAATGGGTAAGATTGTATTTTGAAAATAAAAATAAAAATTGTGAAATCTAATCGTACGTACGTTTTTTGGTGTGTTTTTTTTATTGGATTTATTAATAAACCTAGCTAATTAATAAGAAAATTCAATGTTTCATCTAGACATGGTTGGTCTTGTTGATGGTACCAATCCTTCTCCAACCAAGACTCTGCCTGATGGCTCCCTGAATCTGGAGTTCAGTTTCTGGTCGTAGAAAGACAATAGTGTTCTCAATTGGCTCTATACCTCCATTATTGAAAAACTTGTTTCCACAATTCTTAATCTGGAAACTTCGAAGCAGGTATGGGATTCCCTTCAAGCCCACTTCACCTCGACTTCACGATCTTGCGTTGCCTTCCTCAAACGGCAACTTCAAACCATTTCACAGGGGAACTGTACCTGTCTATCTTACATCGAAGAGGCCAAGCTCTTCTCAGATCAACTGTCCGCTACCGGCAAACTAGTAGATGAGCAGGATCTCATCACCTATCTCTTGAGTGGGCTCAAGTCGCAGTTCATGCCCTTTGTCACTGCTTTCACCTTTGTAACTAGGGACAAGGACTTTACTCTGGACGATTTTCAAACCGAACTTCTAAACTTTGAAACGTTGATGGAGAACTCTAGCTCCTCTGTTATTTCTGAAACTAACTTTGCTTTTGCAGCCCAAACTCATTCCAGGTAAATGGCACAGAAGACTAAGGCCCCGACTTTTCAACCCAAACTCATTCACCTATGCCCAATACTCGTTCGCCAGCTCATATGGGGCCCTCTAGCAACAGGACCAATGTCTCTCACTCTGGTGACAACAGACTCATTTGTCAGATCTATAGTAAAAAGGGTCACATGGCCCTTGATTGCTATAACCGGTTTAATTTCTCCTATCAAGGCCGCTTACCACCATCAGACCTTGAGGCTATGGCAGCTGAAGGTAACACTTCTTATGCTCAACAGGTATGGTATGAAGATAGTGGGACCAATGCCCACATTACCAGTAATACGGCAAATCTCACCACTTCGCAGCCCTATGAAGGAGAAGAAACTATCACAGTTAGAAATGGCTGAGATTTGGTGATTCAAAATATGGGTAACACATCTCTCACCTCAAATAATTCCAATTTTACTCTATCCAATGTTCTTCATTGTCCAAATGCTTCCTCAAATTTAATTTCTATCAACCGATTATGTTTAGACAATGATTGCTATTTTATATTGATTAGAAATTATTTTTCTGTGAATGAGAACAACACGGGGCGACTACTACTCCAAGAGCAAGTTAAGAACGAACTCTATCCAATTGCAGATGATAAATCTTGTTCAAATAAAATTTCATATTTTGTGGCTAAACTCGACGTGACGACCACTCTTAACACGTGGCATGATCGTCTTGGCCATCTGTCTCAAGTTGTTTTAAATAAATTGGTCACTTCCAAATATTTATATGTTCCACACCAAATAAGGTAGGATTTTGTTCGTCATGTCCTTTAGGGAAATCCAAACAATTACCCTTTAGTGACTCAACTCGTCAAACAAATCGTCCTTTAGCACTCATTCATTCAGATGTATGGACATCTCCTATGTATTCGGTTGGTGGATCAAAATATTATGTTATTTTTGTTGACGACTTTTCTCGTTTTACTTGGCTATATCCCATCAAATTTAAAAATGAGGTGTCGGAAATTTTTAAACAATTCAAAACTCTTGTGAAAAATGTTCTTGTAAAATTCAACAATTACAAACCAATAACGGTGGTGAATTTACCTCTACTATCTTTAAATCTTTTTTACAAGAAAATGGCATCTTTCATCGATTAACGTGCCCTCATACCTCCCAACAAAACGGGATCGTCGAAAGAAAATATCGTCACATAGTTGAAACCAGCTTAACTCTTCTAGCTCAGTCCCACCTACCCAATACATATTGGCCCAATGCTTTCCTCTCATTTGTTTATCTTATAAATTGCCTTCTCAGAAAAGTCTTACATCATTTGACGCCTTTCTAGATGCTCCATAAAACAGTTCCCAAATACTCACATCTTAAAATTTTTGGCGCTGCATGTTTTCCTTTACTCAAGCCATATGAAACTCACAAACTCTCTTTTCGGAGTAGAGAATGCATCTTTATAGGATATGCCAATCAACAACGTGGGTATAGGTGTCTTGACTACAACACTGGCCATGTATATGTGTCGCGTAATGTCATTTTTAATGAACAAGAATTTCCTGCGACACGTGCAGTCCTCTCTTCTACTGCCTTGCCGAGTACGGGTTCCTCAGGTACATCTCCTTTCCTGTTTTCATTTCCACATTTGTCAACCAATATTTCTCCAAACACGGACGCAGATTTCACCATCGCCAACCCAGAAATTTCAAACCCCCCTCTTAGCTTTCAATCTTTCGAAAATCAACCAGAAATTCCACCAAACCCACTACCCGATCCTCCCACTACGACTTCAACTCCTCACTCGATCCCATCAGCCATAACCCTGCCAATTCCTCCCATCACGGCTTCCACTCCCCACTCGATCCCGTCAAATCCAACCCTGTCTGACAGCCAAACCATTAACCCCAACCAAGTCACAACCCAATCCATGACCGAACATTCCAAACCCAAAAAATTCCCAGATTTTGCCTCTTTCTATTCAACTCGGCATCCCCTGTAGGTACTCTCCATGGTAGTCACTGACGCTAAGCCTTCCACCTACACACAAGCTACTTCTTCTCCCCAATGGCGTGCTGCGATGGTGTAATGACCAGATCTTACATTTTTTTTTAAGGAATAAATTATGAATAATTTTGTTAAACTCAATAAATGAGTTAAAGCCCAATAGAGAATTTATCGGATATATTATTTTTTATTTTTTACAAATTAAGGCTCCATCATTTTTATTATTATCATTATTATTATTATTTTCTCTCCAAGCTCATGAGTAATTTTCATAACCGGTTTTTCTTTTATGAATTTCAACAATCCACTCACATGCACATTCACGTCTCTTTTTATCTAGGATTTTCTTTTAGGTTTTCAATCATATATATATATATATATATATACATATATATATATATATATTTATATATATACACGTTTCACTCACCAAAACTTCAAGCCGCATGTCCTCCACCATGAGTCTTCCAATCATGTATCAAAACAATGCATTGCACGGCTTCATTTGTTTCCTCCGCATTCACGTTTCTCATCTCTAGGATTTTCCTCTTGGCTCTCAACCGGCTAGTTTATAAATAAGTTAAGCCCTCCTCTGCATGAAAGGCATAGTCACTGCCGCCAACGTCTAAATACACTCACACACACAGAGCAACTTTCACAAACCTCCTCCCTTCAAAATCGCAACACATGTCCAAGAAAAACAACCTCCACCACCTCCCCACAGTTCGTCCAGCAGACCACCCAAGACCTTCTCGATGACGACCACCGAAAGCCACTGCGCAAACTACGTTCACGACGGAAACACTACCCAGCCCCATGTAAAGCATAAATCACTCATTCCATAAACTAGACCACCCACACGGCAACCACCAGGTAACGCCTCCACACCTCCCTGTTTAGGAACACGCAGCAACCATAGCTCTTCCCTCCACCACCGTCGCCCAGCCGTTGAGAAACCACACTAAAATACTCTATTTTACAGCACCGAAACAGAGGATATATCCTCTCCCAAACCGAGAGCCACGTTCTGCCACTGTTGGGCCACAACGCCACCGTCAGTAGCAACGGACGATGCCGGGGATCTAGCCTCCACCGCCCAGTGATGCCCAGCGCCACCACTCGAAGCTCCCATGCACGCTGCGTGGTGCGTAAACTTTCTCCCGGTAATCTCTCAAAGATTCAGTTTCTCTCTCTCTTTCATAACTCTTCCCTCGCCACCCTCTCCTCAGCCCCCGCTTCGTCGCATGCTTCCTCCCTCAGTAAGGATATCGCACGGCTTGAGAAGAATACCCCTGCTGTTAATATAAATCCCTAAGCCTTATGTCGGTTTCAACTACAAGGGTATATTTTTATTTTAATTACATATTTGTCCTTAGTTATACGCCAAACGGCATACGTATTGAACTTATATTTTATTTTGAGTTTTAATGTTTACGTAGGCTCTTATCTACGGGTTAACTCTTTTTGTTACAAAGATTAACAGTTTAGAATAATTCAGTGTTATGAAGATTTTAGGGTTAGAAAATATAG
Source organism: Juglans regia (assembly GCF_001411555.2). Lineage (NCBI taxonomy): Eukaryota > Viridiplantae > Streptophyta > Magnoliopsida > Fagales > Juglandaceae > Juglans > Juglans regia. The sequence goes on along the minus strand of NC_049911.1, from coordinate 17,019,734 downwards.
GATACTTTTTTTAATAGTTTAGATTTTCAATAAAATCACTTGTTTAATTAGAAATTTATGCAAAATACGTGTTTATTTTATAGGCTACCGATTACGTGTCAAAAATAGTGGATTAGCATTGCAAGGTAAGTAGCATGATCATATCCTTACACGTATGTATGGTAAACTACTTGTCTTTTTCTAAAAGATAGTATGCATGTAAGCCCTTCATTGGAAGCCCCTTTTTACGTACCTAAATGTATTATTTTATGTGACAGTTATTTCATAAAATTATTTACGAAATGCATGATTATGTGACAGCTATTTCATAAAATTATTTATGAAATGTATGATTTTATGTGAGAGTTATTTCATAAAATGATTTATGCAATGCATGATTTTAGGTGGGAGAGTTATGCATAAAATTATTTATGAAAAGTCATAATTTTATGTGAGAGTTATGCATAAAATTATCTATGAAAAGTCATGAATTTATGTGAGGAAACATGTATCACGATATTTATGAAAGAACGCAATTTCATTTGAAATCTATGATCTGATATGACAAGTATGTACGCGATTTCTTTTGAAATCTATGAAATGACAAGTATGCAAGTATGATTATGATAAAATATGTCACGGCCTATGTTATGGTATGAAAACAGTACCTATGTTATAGGCATATTGCATTGCCAGGTCATGCATACTAGTAGTGCACCCAGTATGTGTTCCTTATCTATGGATTCCACAACCCTCGGCCACGAGCGGAATTGGAATCTATTTAGATTCGCTAACCCTAACTCATGGGTCAACAGTGGGTAACAGCCTATGATAAGTGAAAGATAAGTTCATGTTCATGTTAATTACCTATGAATTTGTGAGTATGCACGTTTCCCAAGAAACCTTATGTTTATTATGTGTACTGTATGATGTGTTGCTTATTGAGTATTCGACTCATTTTAGTTTATTTTTTTATGTTTTTAAACTACCCAGGTGATGAAATTTATGAGAATGAGATTGCAGGACAGGACCTAACCCCTGGAGGCGAGGCAGAGGCCTAGACAGATTATGCTATGATTATTTCTATGGTTTAAAGTTTAAATAAATTATTTTGATAAGCACATGAGACTTCCGTATTTTTAATAAGTGCTTCCGCAGACTTTATTTTGGATTTTCAGTATTATTGAAATTTGTTATTTTATGGAAATCTTTCGCATCTAGCTCATTGTTAAAAAGAAAAGCTTTTATGTTTAAGTTTAGTAGTAGCACACTGACTCCCCAAAAATTCTAAAATGTCTTTTTGGGAAGTGGGATGTTACAGATGGGCTCTGAGTTTGAAACATTAATGGTGAATGGGACTTGGTCACTCTGGCCTCGTCCGCCTGGTAAGCACGTTGTTAGAAATTAATGGGTATTTAAGATCAAAAGGCTCTCCGATGGTAGTGTTGAGTGCTATAAAGCTCGTTTAGTTGCAAAGGGGGTTTGATAAACAATATGGCATTGACTATGTTGAAACATTTTCACCAGTAGTGAAACACACCACAGTTCGCATGGTTCTGGCCTTGGCAGTCTCTTTTCACTGGAATATACTTCAGTTAGATATTTCAAATGCATTTTTGCATGGGTTTTTGGATGAAGAAGTATTTATGGAGCAACCTCAAGGGTTTGTTGATGAGAATTATCCAGATCATGTGTGCCGTTTGCACAAGTCCCTGTACAGCCTCAAACAAGCACCATGTGCTTGGTTTCGCCGTCTATCACAATCTCTATTGGAATATGGCTTTATTGAGTCTACTATAGATTACTCCCTTTTTATCAATGCTACTAACTCAGTAAAATTATATGTGTTGGTTTACGTTGATGACATCCTCGTCACTGGTTCCAGCAAGGATGCTATTGATTCTTTCATTTTATCTCTCAAGGATTCATTTCTAGTTAAAGATCTGGGTGAGCTGAGTTTTTTTCTAGGTGTCCAGGCTAGTCATGATCAACATGGGCTACACCTACGTCAAACCCGGTATATAACTGATATGCTTGACAGCACCAAGATGGTGGGTGCTAAACCTCTCAGCTGTCCAACAACCTCTAGATAAAAACTCTCTTCAACCCAAGGTGAGCTTTTATCTGATCCAACTGAATATCGCCGTGTAGTTGGGACCCTTTAGTATTGTACAATCTTGTGCCCCGACATTGTATATGTTGTCAATCAATTGTGACAATTTATGCACAATCCTAGAGAGCCCCATTAGATTGCTGTCAAACGAGTGCGCTACCTTAAGGGTAGTATTGACTATGGTCTCTATTTTTCCCCTGGTCCTATAAACTTACAAGCTTATTGTGACTCTGATTGGGCTGGCAATCCGGATAATCATCAAAGCACAACTGGTTATGGCATATTTCTTCGCAAAATCTCATCACTTGGACAGTCATGAAACAACCAATTGTATCCAAGAGCAGCACCGAAGCAGAATACTGCAATTTGGCCATTGTAACTGCTGAACTATACTGGATATGGATGCTTCTGAAGGAATTTGGTGTACTCCAATCATTCACTCCAACCATTTGGTGTGACAACGTTGGAGCAATTGCTTTGGCATCCAGCCCGGTGTTTCACGCACGAACTAAACATGTTGAAGTCGACTACCATTTCAACAGAGAAAAAGTTCTCAATAAAGACATCCAAGTCAAGTATCTTTCTACTCAAGATCAGATTGGCGATATTTTCACGAAGGGCCATACTGCTCCTCGGTTTACTTTTCTACGGTCCAAACTAATGGTGATTTTAATCCCCATCACTTTGAGTGGGGGTGTTAGACCAACTGGAAATCCCACACTTGTAGCCGAGACTCCTGCACTTTCCAACTCTATAGCAGCAATCCAATCACCTCCAGAACCAGCATGATCTGCTTCCTTGATTTCTCCTTTCCCTTGTATGATGCAAAAAGTCTTCTTTCCATCTTTGTATATTTCCATATTTATTCTTGTAAAGTTGTAACCTCTCATAGACTGTATTATTTAAATCAAATGAAGATGAAGGAGAGCTCAAGTTGGCCTCTATGTTTTCGCTATTCACTACTGTGTTTATAAGTTCTTACAGAAGGATTATTTTCTAGACTTAGAAGGATTATCTTCTAAAAACAAGTATCTGGCAAATTAAAATTGGAATTGGCGCAATAGTGGGAAATTTTCCGCAATGGGCGAAAGCCTGACGGAGCAATGCTGCATGGAGGTAGAAGGCCTACGAGTCGGCTCTACAATGGAATTCACTTGTAATGCCCCGATCTCGAAGGTCTGGAGAGTTAACTCTTATTACTTAATATCAACTTCAATATCACAACTATAAAATCCAGAAAACTCCATAAAATATTAATTCATTTGCTCAACTCAGATATCCATGTTCCTTCACTCAAATAATAAAGAAATTTTCAATAAAATAAATTAGAAACTCCCCAAAGACTCGAAAATATCCTTAACCCAACACATCAAAATATCCAAAAATAATCAATTTACTAACTATGACTCTCAAATAAGTACTTGTACCCTCGGGGACTTATTCCTCTATGATCAGCACACCTTGCTAAAACTTCCTACTCTTGTTCTCCAGCTAAACTATTAAAATTATCTGAAAAATTTTTGGAGATAAGGGGTGAGTTACCAGCAATTCAATAAGTAGAGAACATATACTAGTATATAAACATGAGCATTTATTAGAATTCAGAAGGCTGAACAAAATATTTCCTTTTAGAATGCAAAATCAAAAAACTTGTTTTTAAAATGCAAAATAATAACATGTTACCAAAAATATAAGAACAAAACTTTCAAAAAACATTCTTATGGAAAATTTCCTTTGGCATAGAATAAACTGAAATATCACATCTTATCTTATCATATCAGAACAGAGACCATGTTTAAACCTCGTGGTAGGGTTGTGCAAACCCCAGTAGCTAACTGAGTAGAAACAGAATGCGATCTTCCCCTTATTCATTCTCAGAGTCCCGAGTGTGCACATAGCACGCATAAAACCACTTTATTCCTAAAGTGGATGCACCAAAAACAGAAAAAGTTGGTACCAATCCTAAGATTCCTAACAGAGGCCACAGTTTTATACCCATGGTAAGGTCAGAATGGAACAGAAACAGAAATAGAATGCTATGCTAGAGGTTTTCAGAAATCACATCATATCATATCAGAGTATGGAACATCCTCAAAACAGAATAGAATCTTATCACAAAAAAATAATTTATGCACAAAGTTTCATATCCGCTCTCTTTTGCACAGTTCAGAAACAAAATGTTAAAAATAAGTTCATGTCTACACCAGTCATGCCAAAAAATACTTTATTCTTATAGAAAATTTCATGAGTAATGCAGAACAAATAACTGAGGTAGTTCAAATTTCTTTTCATAACAAAACATGCATATTTTTCAAAAATCAACCTCAGCTCGTTTTATTTTTATGCAAAATCTAGTATAGGAACCTCGCTTACCTAAAATTCTTAGCTTTTCAGAAATTCTCCATAGTAGTACTGAACAAAAATCAATCGCCACCTATAAAATAGTCACGTACTCCTATAAATTTCTAATTAGCCATGTATTTCGATATTTAAACCAAAAATCAAGCTATTGTAATTCCTCGAAACCTAAAATTCTCATAATTCCTAAAATACCATCATTTTCTAAATCCATCAATATCCACTTAAACTCTTCAACTAAAACATTAACTTCCAACTTATTTACTATTGAGGTCCAATTATACAATATAAAATTGGATAACATAATTATATCAAAATCTATTAAAGTATATCAAGCAAAAATATCCTTTAATTAAAAAAATAGGCTTAATTAGTATCTGTTTAAAGGGGTTTAAAAAAATAAATAAAATTTTGTACTTACTATTCCCATATGAAATTCATACTTTAATAATATACATCACAATCTTTGTTTATTCTATATATATAAATCTAAAAACTAAAGTCCTCTTACAACAAAACTAGATTTAATATAGCACTCATCTAAGATAGGGTGTTTTACCAAATCGACTAAAAGTGCATGGGCTATCATGGGAAGGCACATCACAATAGAACTTAAACATTATTAAACCACATAGTGGAAGCATGCTTACCGTGCGGTAAGGAGTTGTGCGAAGAGTAGGGAGGTGAACGGCGGCTGGGCGGCTGAGGACAAAGAGATAGAGTGATGAAAGAGAGACCCACTGATGCGAGATAGAGAAACACTATGAGAAGGAGCAAAACGTGAGGGAAAAAAAATACGTGAGAGGTAGGGGTTAGATTCGGCATGGGCTTACCATGCTGAAGATGAACGTGCGGCTGATCAGGGCTGACGAAGAGTGTTCAAGCTGCAGTTTGTGGTTGGCTAGGTGGTTTCCGGTCGTGTAACGGGGTTGAAAAATTGAGGGAACGGGGAGATCTTCTTAGTCTGTTTTGAGGGGTAAAAAACAGAGTGTGATGACGGCTTTTGTCTTCCGCATGCAGAGGAGATCTCGTACGAGGCAGTGGCTGGCGGCAAGGATCCTCTCACGTTACAGTGACCTGTTAGTTTCCGTGCGTGGAGTTGCAGTGGCTAGGTTTTGGCTACTTGAAGGTGGTGAGGTGGCTGGAGTGGTAAACCCTTAAGGAGTTTGGGTGGCTAAGACACAAGGAGTTGGCTTTCTAATGCAGCAGCACCACGATTGTGCCACTAGTTGTCTCGGGCTGGCCTCGCTAGCAGTAGTGGAGTGGAGGTCTCAGTTTGATCTTCTGTGATGAGGAGGACAAGCGACAACTTGGTCTAGGGTTGAGGATGCTTAAAACATGTAGAATATTGAGGGCTAACATAAGGTATAAATAGGTGAATGGAAGACCAAAATAAAACCCTAGAGATGAGAGAAAGTGGCGTGCATGGAGAGGAATAAAACAGACGCGAAACCGTGTAGATTATAGAGTTTGAAATAAGTTAACATGGGCTTGGGCTTTTTCTGTGAATTATAGGCCTCGTCTCAACTTCAAAAAAATAATTCAACTAATCCAAAAATTCTCTGGACCCAAAAAAGATTTTAAACCTAATTATCAACACCAAAGAAAAATCATAAACCACCAAAACAAAGATTTTAAGCCCGTAATCTATTCCAAAAAAAAAAAAATACTCGAATACTCAATTGGGTTTTTCATATGCATAAGCCCAAAGATATTTAAAAAATCACGCTTGGCTGGGTCCGGGTGTTACATCACTTTTCCCTCCTATCAAAGAAAAAGAAAATATAGGGTCTATCATACTAGACCCAGATAGATAAAGCCAGGGGGCTATTATCCTCTGACTCCATAAGAAATTGAGCAAAAAGCTGGAAGTTAACAAGAGTACTACTGTGAAAAAAATTAAAGCCTAGAGCTCAAGGGCCTAGTCATATAACTATTCTATTAAAAAATATATCCATAAACGAAGAATATTATTAAAGATCCAAATACGCCATATTATTTCAATCAATCAAGTCCAGACTCCTTCGAAATGAAAACTACAATACCCAATAATTAGTTTTTCTCCCTTCTCCAAGACACCATAACAACCAAATAGGAAAAAAGACCACCAAAACAACCAAGAACACATCACTACAACAAATTTGATCTATTGTAACGGAGGAAACCGTTACAAAAAATAAGCAAACCGTCACAAAAAAATTTTTGTGACGGATTGAGATCGTCACCACAATAGTCACCAAAAAGGCATCATAGAAAGTATTTTGTAACGATTTACTGTACAACTGTCACTAAAAGTTTTTTTTGTGACGGTTGCAAGTCTTATGTGAGATATAACGTTTGAACGTTAAGAGTTTTTGTTACAGTCAAATTCCATCACAGAAAGTAACGTTTGCACGTACAGAATAATGTTTGAACGTTTACCCGACCGATTAGCATTCGAACAATAAATATATAACGTTTGGTATTTTTCATTCGCACATTTGATTTTTACGTTTGAACGTAGACACATTCAAACGTTTGTGCTGCAACGTTTGAATGTCACATTCGCACATCAGTAGGAAATTGTTCGAACGTCAAAGACTTAACGTTTAGATGGTTAATCAGTTCGTTCGAACATATCTTTTTTAGTCATTTGAACATTAACTGAATAAGTTTGAATGCTTGTGGAGTATATAAGTTGGTGTAATTATCGACATATTATGTTCGTGTAATTATGTTCGAACGTTGCTTTGAACATAAAGCCATGGTAGATATTCCTACAATCAGTTTTATGGATGATCTGCATGTGCTTATTCAGATGAAGAATGAACGTGATTTTGTGCATGGATGGGCACGTGAAGGGAGATTGCTGGAGGGCTCTATCTTTCATTTGTTCAAGTGGACAAAAGAATTTGATTTTGCTAAGGAATCACCGTTGGCTCCTCAATGGATCTACCTACCAGGTTTGCCGATGCACCTATATCGTAAGGATTGTTTGCAGATCTTAGCTACGCGATTTGGACGTTACCTTGGGACCAATAATGCTACACTGAACAGAACAAGAGCATCGGGTGCTAGAATTTCTGTAGAAGTGGATTTATCAGTGGAGCCGATGCAGGGTTTTCCCATTGTTTTATCATCATCAAAGATTATTTGGCAGAAGGTACGGTATGAAAAGGCTGGATTCTATTGCCACAAATTTTTTCGTCAGGGACATACCTTTGTAGTCTGCAGAGTTGGTGAGAGACGAAAGGTTGAGGGTCATCGGAAGGAAAAACCGATCTGGAAACAGGTTACTAAAACTGGGAATGGAGAGTCCCAAACGGAATTACCTATTAATGAGGAGCCTAAACAAGTAATGGGAGGGGAGACAGAGAAGATATCTGGGGTTGACGGCCAAGAGGTGCAGGTATCGAAAGGTTCTGGGCAGTTTGAGGAGTTACCGAATAATCAAGAGGAACATAACCTGTTAGTGGACGGGGAGACGGAGAAGTTATCTGCACAGACTGTGGTAAACGGACAGGTTGTGCGGGATGTGCAAAAAAATATGCAGCAGATTGTGCTGCAAAATTTCATGACCACCGAGGGGTCAAAGGATGTGTCTGAGGAATCGAGCAAGGGTGTGATGGTGCAAGTTATGGAGCAGAATGGAGTTTTGAATGAGGAAGCAGTGGTTAATGTTCAGTGCAATGAGACGGAGGGTGAGGAGTTTAGGTGCAATGGTGTTCGATGCAGTCCGGTGTTGCATGAAATGATGGTTAGTCCTGTTGTGTTGGGTAGTCCTGTTCTGACGTCCAATTTGGTGAGTCCACAGAGCACGTCTAGACATGCAGAAGTTGTTGGTTTGCTGCAGGATGAGGAAGATTAGGGGGTTGTGTTTGTGCAAGACTCAGTTTCTGACCGAGAGGAGGGAGAGATTTCGTTGGTATTGGGGACTAAGGGCTATGTGTCAGACGTGGAATTGAATCAAAATTCTGGAACACCAAAGGCGCTAAGAGGTAAGGCAGTGCGTAAATCACAACGGGTTTCCACCCTATCCTAGAAATTTAATTTATGATTGAGTCCATTTTTTATTGGAACGTGAGGGGCCTTGGACAGTCTAGAAAACGTCTGAAGAGCTTAGTGACAAAGCATAGTGCTTCTCTGTTTGCGATCTCGGAACCATTTGCGGAAGAGGTTCGTATGTCTGAACTTGGTAGTTTTCTTAATTTTCCTCACTGGTGTTCTAATGTGGTTAAGGGAGGAAAGCTTTGGACTTTTTGGAAAGAGTTAGATATTTTTGAAATTGTATGTTGCTCAGCCCAATTGATTACGGGTTGGTTTAATGTTGATAATAAAAGAATTCTTGTTTCATTTGTCTATGCTAAATGTTCTCAAGTTGACAGAAGAGGTTTATGGAGGGAACTTGCCGAGGTCCAGGTGGTGGAGCAACCCTGGGTTGTTGTGGGGGATTTTAATATCATTCGCAATGACTCGGAATGTATTGGTGGTAATCCTCGACCTCTGACTTCAATGGAATAGTTTAATGACTGCCTTGATCAGTGTGGCCTTGTTGATCTTTCTAGTGGTGGGAATCATATGTCTTGGTGTAATGGGCATGAGGGGAGTTCTAGAAGCTGGGCTAAATTGGATAGGGCAGTTATTAATAATGCCTTTACCACTCAGTTTCTTTATCCGCACCTGGAGTATCTAAAAAGGAAAACTTTCGACCATTGCCCAATGGTTGTGCATTTTGATAGGCCTCATTCTTCATATGGTCCCTCCCCTTTCAGGTTTCAGAATATGTGGTGCTCTGCGGGCTGGGTCAAACTTAATGCTGATGGGAGTTGCCGTGACAATCATGGGAGTTTAGGCGGAGGGGGAGTGATTAGAGATGAAGTTGGTACGATACGGGGAATTTATTCTGCTCATTTTGGCCAAGGTACCAACAATGGGGCTGAGTTAAGGGCTATTATAGAGGGTATTCGACTATGTAAACGGCTTAATTTGTTTAATGTCATTATTGAAAGTGATTCTAAGGTGGTTGTGGCTTGGCTTCGTGCCGGTAAGTGTCCGTTATGGTATTTATGGGATTATTGGGAAGATTTACTTTCGGCTCTTGATGGAATGAATTTTATGGTTGTGCATCAATTCCGGGAAGCCAAGGTTACAAGCAATGCCAAATCCATTCCTCTCCGTGTAGTTGGTCACCTTTCTTTCAAATCACATCCCAAGCGCTGGCAGTAGAGAAACTACCATCTTTGGACAGCATCCACACAAAAATATCAGAACCTGAATTACCGGCACATGCGTTTTGTAGGATTTCTCGAGTTGAATTTTCCCCAACAAGCTCAAGCAAACGATCCACGTCCCAGACGTCATTCTGCCAACAATCATTTATCCGAAGAGTAGAGTTAACAATGTCCTCTACCTGCACAGCAAGTGGCCCCAAAGCTAACCATTTGTCATACCAAAAAGAAGTGTTGCCTCCTCGTACAATAACTTTGACATTATTATAGACCTCAGGCAAGGCTGCTAATATGGACCTCCATAAACGAGACCCGCGAGGACGCCCAGAAACTAAGGAAAAATGTCTGTTCTTAAAGTACTTTGCACGAAAAAATTCCATCCACAGAGAATCAGTGGCCATCAATCTAAAAGCAAACTTCATGTGAAGTGCAAGTTGAACCTCCTTGAAATTTTTCACACCCAAACCACCCTTCCCCGTAGGCAAACACAGTTTCGGCCAAGCTCTCCACTTCATCTTATTAATTCCATTAACTTGCCCCCAGAAAAAGCTCGATAACAAGGAATTAATACGCGCAATGGAAGTCAACGGCACATTAATCACTGAGAGAATATGAACAGGCATGCTAGAAAGCACATGTCTCAGAAGGATCAATCTGCCACCTTGAGAAAGTAGCTTGAATTTCCAACCAGCTATCTTCTTCCGTACTTTCTCCACAAAAGGTTCAATGATTCTAGTAGTTAGTCTTCTTGACACAATCGGAGCCCCTAAATAGGTGACCGGGAATTTTCCTTCTCGAAAACTAGTAGTCCTCAATAAAGCCCGAACCCGAGAAGAAGAGATGTGCTTGGACGGAAACATAGCAGATTTCTCTTTGTTAATTAACTGCCCCGACCAACCTTCATAAACACTAAGTATCTCGACAAGTCTCTTCATGGACCATTTACCACTATTCACAAAAATCAATAGATCATCTGCATATAATAAGTGGGAGATCAAAGGAGCACCTATCGGATGGTGAAACCTGTCAATTTTACCTTCTTCAAATTCTTTTTAAGCAACCGTGTCAAAACTTCTTCCATCACAATGAATAAGTAAGGAGATAAAGGATCTCCTTGCCGTAAGCCACGATTAGGTTGGAAAAACCCTTTGAAAGTATCATTCATCATTACCGAAAACCATGGCGATTTTATACATTCCCCAACTAACCGACAAAACCCGGAAGAGAAACCAAAAGCTTTTAAAACCTCTATTAAGAAACCCCAATCAACACGATCATAGACCTTGGCCATATCAATTTTAACCATCACGTTGCCACCCAGAACTTTCTTATTCAAGGAATGAACCATTTCCTGTGCGAGTGTAATATTTTCAAAAATACTTCTACCAGGCACAAAAGCACCTTGTTCAGGAGAAATAATAGCATCATCTGATGAAAATGTTTTATAGAGTTGCAAAATTAGAAAACAAAAGTTTTGAACAATAATAGGTTTATTTCTTCTTCTTTCCTGGCCCAAGGCGATCCTGCTGGAGTGACATAACACGTTCCATCTGGACCAACATCTCCATCTGGACTTGTTCTTGAACTTCAATGCGTATTCTTTCCTCCTTGTCTCTTTGTCTCTCTTGCAAATGCATTTCTATATTGGATTGTCGCAATAAGAGAGCCTCCAACTCCTGCTGTCTCGACTTCATCTGCTCAATTTCTTGGCGTGCGGCATCCAAATCTTTGGTAAGATTATTAACTTCTGAAGTCGAGCTCATGGAGGATGAACCGACACTTTTGAAAGAATGTCTCAAACCTCTTACCAAATCAGACTTGGTCCCGAGGACATGCATAAATATGTGCATGTCTCTAGGAGAAGATTCCTTAGAGACTGATTGCATCTCAATTATTTTTTCCTATAATTAGGAAGAAAACATACAATAAGTAACATATTAAAAGAAATAATAAGTAAACATAATATCTATTCACATGTTGGAATAATTTATTCACACAAAATGAGCTCACATACATAATTATCTTTAGTGACAAGATCGATCCACTCGTTATGCGCATCGGTGTGAGTGGCAGCATACACATGAATGGGGAATAAATTTTTAGGATCATCGCGTTTCTAACAAAGATATTATTTTAATTTTAAAAAATCATGTTAGTACTTAAATAAAGAATATGATAAAAATGACTGAATTTTAACAAGTTATTAATTACCATTTTATCAGCAAGGAGTTAGAATGACCTTGAACCGATGCGATGCTAGATTGTCAAAGACGTTCTGTTCTGTGCATTGATAGAACTTAAGTGTTGCAGGAGAAATTAACAATGTTAAATATAATATATGAAACCAATATAGATATAAATAAGTTATTGGGGAAAAATTTAGAATACCTGATAATTTGGGCTTGCGAAAATATCACAACACTTCCTCCAATCATCTAACTTCATTTCTTGAAAAGGGAACTGAGCAACCTCTTCCAACATCTCACATTTCTTGAAATGGTCATGGCATCGTCCCTTGTGACGCCGAAATAATTTAGCCATAAACTCATTCACAGTTCGCACTTCCTCGCTACGACCAAAATTTAGGTCAAATTCATCCTAAGAAGTGAATTGCATTAAAAATAAGAAATTAAAACATCTTTAAAAAAACTATAGTGTATAAACTCATGAGTACACGACTCCGAATGTGATCCTTAATCTCATTCGAAATATATCGCCACGACAGCACATAAAATGACGCATAAGCTCGGATTAGTATTTCAACGTAGGAGGAAAGCGATGCCGCACTATCATCCACACCCCCAGGGAAGTTATTAGGGATGTTGTCCTTGATTTTTCCGTTCCTTCTATTTTTTTTCTAGAGCCAGGCCATGTGTTAAGCCATGACCGCGACGTGACAAGGCATCAGCTAATATATTTAAAATTATTAAAACCAGTCTCCCCAAGTATTCAAATATAATTAATTATCAACAAGAATTTTCTTACTGGTAGGTGTGGACTGGTTGTCTGTCTCTTGTGTATCAACTTGATCAGGAGTGGAGTCCTCAACCGAATCGAGATTTGGTGGAGGAGGCACATTTCTTCGTTGTCTTTTGGGTGGCATCCTTGAAAAGCATTAATATTTTCAATGAATTAGATTAGAAGAAATTATGAAAATTGTAAGCAACCGTCACCTATGTAAATAAAACATTTAATACTTTTATTCTTCATCTCCATATGCATTTTTCATACTTGTTTCAGAATCTCCTTCAATAACATCTCAATAATCTATTTCTTCACCCTGAAAATTCTTCTTCATGTCTCCCCTCTATACTCAATACGCCTTTTGTCTTAAGTTTGTCCATGTGTTCACTCTATAGAAGTAAAAAGAATAGAATATTTGAACACATTCTATATAGTACTACTTTAATAGTACTACTTTAATAGAATATATATTAAGTTAGTATCGACATACCTGAGATAGTCATCAATCTCTAGACAATTATTCAACATGTACCATCGAGTTTTTCCTAACTCTCTACCGATTAAGTCGTACCCCATTTGTGTACCCAAAGTCCATACATTCTAAAAAAATACAGATGGCTCACGAGGGCAAGGGGTAGCAAAATCAGCCGCTCTTCACAATTAAAGCGTGTCTCAACCCCACGAAGATATAGAGAGCAAAATGTCAATCATTCATCGTGTATATAAATAAGCCTTTGCGATTGAACCCTATGATGACACGAGCTTGCCTAAGCATGGCCCATAGAACTTATTCTTAGATGCCATAGCATTTTAAGAGCCTTAGTTATTTTTGGAAGGCCCTAGAGTCTTTGAGTTAATAACTTAAGCCCAAAAGGGGAGTAGCCCTAGAATGCCTTGTAATTTTCAGCCCTATTTAGAAACCCAGGCCCAATGGCTTTAGGTCTATGACCCAAACCTTAGTCACTAGTGCCATGTGTTATGCATATGTTGCACTATGAATCTGGTTCTGATAGTGGGCTAAAGTGGAGAGAGAAGTGTAGGGAAACACCAAAAGGTGGCTTACACGCCTATCCTAGAGGATTTTGTCAACATGTTAGAAACCTTCTAGAAGAATCAATGGACAAAATGAACCTAAGACAACTAAAGGATTTTTGGCCAACCCATTTTCCCACACACTTAGAACATTGTTTGGCCTTATTTTGAGTTCCAAGGTAGATTTCTTGGAAAGGGAAGCCTAGGAAAAAGGAAGAAAGTTTCTGTAGAAAAAAATGCATGGGAAAACAAAAGGGGCACATGGGATTTTCGATTTTGTTAGACTTTGCCAATTGTCAAGCATGCATTAAGCCTCTAGAAGATTAGATAAAGGGACTCTTGTATCGAAGCACAAATATGCCCATAGAATTTCTGCTACCACATTTCCAATGCACCTCTTCACTTGCCACTTGTGTCTTAAGTTATCTTTAGATCAATGGCACATGAGGAGTCACCTAGGGAAGGAGCACTAGGAGATGAAGCATCAACTTGGGAAGTGGAAGAGAGAGTGAACGGCTAGGGCATGGCACACGCCTATGCCATGTGTCACTAATGCTAAGTTTATCTCTTGGGAAAAGGAAAAGACATGGAGTAGTTTTACCTCTTTGCCCTAATGTACAATGCACCTAGTTGAGAATTGGAAGGGGCATAGAAGGAAGAGGAGGATTTTGGCTAAAGGAAGGACCACATGCCACCCAAGCCTTTTTGCCTTCCTAATGCAATCCAAAGGTGGGGAACACCAAGGGTCATTTTCGGCTAGAGATGAAGGAAGAGGGAAAGGCCACTTGTCTTACTTGCAATGGACTTCAAGCAACCAATGAGGGATTGAGGAAAGTTCTATAAAAAGGGAAGAGAGCCCCACGCCCAAGACATTCTTCTTGGTCATTTTTTGAGTTTTGCATGTGTTCTCAACTTCTCCACATTCTTCTCACACATTCACTTGAAGATTCTTGCACTTTCTTTCTAACCAAACGAGGAGAATTCCTTTTCAAGACAGGATTTTACCACCATCAAGAATAGACAAGATAAGGATCGGTTTCCTCTAGTCTTACACACACAAGTCACCTTCTCAACTCAAAATGAGGTTCAAATTTCATAAAGATTTCAAGAATGGTAAAATACAAATGGTTCTACCCATTTTTATGGAAAAAGGTTTTAGGGTTTCTAAGGAACTCTTGAAGCCGAATGGTGGGGGATGTATAACCTCCATGTTTTCGATCACCACATGTGTATTCATTTTGTTTCAAGTTTTGTTTTATTACATGAGTGAAACAAAGGGGTTTTGACCTAAAAACCCTAAAGGCCGAATGGTTTAAGTTCAAGTGATGCCCTAGAAATCCTCACACACTCAAGAGCACGAAATAGGATTTTTCTAGACACTTTCTAATGAAGCACATTTGGATTTATAGCTTGCTAGTATTTCCTTACGTGGATTTTTGTAAGTATACACTCAACTTACTCTTGGTTAATACTTGTATATATTTGTGTAAATCCTTTAATTGTTATGTTTGCTTTGATTGCTATTCCTTGTTTGTTTGATTGAATATGCTTATGTGATCTTGGAATATGAATATTACAAGAATGGTATGTTTTAGTTTAAGATGAAAATGGCAAGAATGTTCTAAGCATGTTTCAGTTCTAAGGAAAACATTGTGGTTGATTTGTGTTACTTGATGATTCGGCTATTCCATGTTTTGGAAGTTTCAGATCTTGGCCAAATACCATGATTTTATGTTTCATTTTATTATGCTTTGATTTCTAATCAAATATGTTTGAAGAAGAAGCATGTTCAAGTGATGATTCTTCATGTTTTTGCATCTATATGTTTCGGTCAAGGCCCATTTCTCATGATTTCATGTATGTGTTTTGATATTCCATGTGATTTATGTTATCAAGCCATGAATTGAACATGTTACGCTTGGTTATTTCATGCACGACATTTCATATGTCATATGTCAAGTATAAGTACGTATGCCTTAAGTCTCATGTCACATGCATTTGAGGAAAACTGTTTTCAAAAAGTGTTTACAAAGAAAAAGGTTTAAAAGTTTTATCAAGACCCCAAGTGTTAGGACGGGGGAATGTCCTAGTGGAACTCCACTGTCCACTCTGAAGTGCTTAAAAATAAAGTGGTGAACCCTGGGTTGACAAAGTACCGTCGATGAGCCTCGAATTGATTCTTTTCAAAGAATGCTGGAGCAAGGAAGCTTCTAACGCTAGTGAGTGCATAAGGCATGTAACCCGATGAACTAAGGCCAAGTTAATATAAATCTCTGTTTATGATGTATTCATCATGGTGTACGTAGGAACATGCAGTGCAAAAGGGGATTGTGTTGTGTCCACCCTCTGAACAAGGATAAGAGCTCATATGTTAATGATCACTTGATGAAAATCTCGTGATATAATAAGGATCACTTGATGCAAATCTTATGATATGTTCTGATAAGACAAGTTCTCATTAAGATCACGTGAATAAGAAAGTTAAGAAGTTTTTCTAAAAAGTTAAAGTCTCTGTTATAAGTCTCTTGAAATGGTCAAGTCATATGTCAAGTGCATGTCCATGCATGCATTTCATGATGTACATCTTATATACTTGTGTTAACTGTGGTATGTTGTGTGATTACTTACTGAGATTTCTTGAAATCTCATTGTGGTAGTTTCCACTAACATTCTCAAACCGAAATAGTAGAAGTTGTTACATGCATAGAAGACAACACCCATGACCAAGAGGAAAAGAACGGCACCTCCAAGGAGGAGGAGGATCGTGCCTAAGATGGCTACAAGTATGCTTGAGCCCTCCATCTTGGAGCAACTCAAGGCCATCGACTGGGAGATCTCCAGAATACTTGAGTTCATTGCGGAGTTCAGATGGCATAACAATTAGGATAAATATACGACTTTAGAGAAGCGCGTGAAGCCCGAGTTGTCTTGAAGAAAATAGGAACCTAAGTTGTTTTGTGGAAAAGAAAAAAAAAAAAAGGAAGGAACCTATGGTTTAGATCTCAACTTTAAAGGAACAATGTTTTGAGGAGGTCCCGTATTTTGGGAGATTTAAACTATACTCTGCTTTTGGGATGCTATATCTTTATAATACATATTTATAGCTTTTGGACAATGTTGGGATATGATGTTAGTACGGTTCCATGTGCATTGCAATTACTTATCGCATTGCTTAGATTATCCGACTTTTACTATTTTTTCGTTCCTATGTTATTGCATACTGCTAGTGTACTTGGGTGCATAGCATATAGCCTTGTGTTACATGTCCCAGTGTTTCAGTCACCGTCCAATCCCAAGCAGGGGCTAAGGGTGCCACAAACCCTTAGCTTGGGCTTTATTCCCAACAATGTGCTTCAGTCTACCCAAATATCTTTCAACTGTATACATCCAACAGAACTGCACCGTTCCACCTAAGAATACCTCTCAAGATAAATGCATTGCTAAATGGACGATTACATCAAAAAATGATGATGGAAAGATTTGCTCAAATTTACATAGTATTATTGTAATGTCCTCTTCTATCATCCACAACATATATCGATTTATTACCCGAGAGCATAAATTCTTGAAAAACATGCATAGTTCGGTTATGGTGACACGTACATTAGAATTCAGCTTCCCACGAATTCCTACCTGTAACAATTTCTGCAAAAATACATGAAATTCTTGACTTTTTAATCCACTTATTTTCCATTCATCAAGGCTCACGCATCTACCTAGATTTGAATCATAACCATCCGGAAACTTCACACTTTGAAACTATTCGTAAAAATTTATCATCTCATCCCTTGTCATTGTAAAACATACGTACGACATAACCACTCTATTGCCTTCCTCCCGTAAATGAAGATTATATTTGATTCTCATTCTCTCAAGATCTTTTTTCGTCTTAATTGTGTCATTCGTCTTTTTGTTAATGCTCATCAATGTTCTCTATATATATTACATCCAAGTTATGTCGCAACATGCATGACAACCCATACAACAAGTCAAAAAAAAATACTCCGCTTTATCCAATTTAATTCTGTTGCGCCTCGTTTTCTCTTGCTCTTTCCCCGACCTTTGCCAAAATTGTTCGCTCCAAGTTCTATTAATTGTTCCAATATCTCATCCCCAGATAACTCCTTTAGTGTAATTATGTCCTCCACTCTCCCATCAAATTTAGCATCTTCCCTTCGCCATTCATGATTTGCTAACAAATGTCATCGATGACCCATGAAACACATCTTTTGCGAATATTTTAGCCACTCACTTGCAGTCTCCTTATTACACGTGGGACACACCAACTTCTCTTTAGTACTCCAACGTAAAAGATTGTCATTTGCTAGAAAATCATTTATCGTCCATAATACGACATCATGCATCTGAAAAGATCTCGACGTGTATGCATCAAAAGTTCAGATGCATGTTTTCCATAGATCTTTCAACTCTTCAATTAACAGCTGCATGAATACATCAATATCATTCCCAGGTGATCTTGGGCCGGGGATAAGTAAAGTTAACAGAAAGTTTGGGGCCTTCATGTGCTTCCATGATGAAAGATTATATGGAATCAACACTACATGCCACATGTTGTAACTTGTACTCATATTACCCAATGGATTGAATCCATCCGTTGCTAGTCCTAGATGCACGTTCTCACAGACGTTGCTGCAGCAAACGTGGATCCTCTGGCACATAAGGCCACATTTAGTCGGACTCGCACACAGTTTCTTATACCAGTGGCACGCGGAGAGCCCATCTACTTGCCACTATGGATTTTTTAGAGGGTCGGTTACAAGGAAAGCATCATCTCCACTGACAACCCATATGGAGTGATCGTTACTTGGCTATTACTGGACCGGAGAGTGCCACCCCAAGTGGAGGAACTCGTGTGACCTATTTTCTTCTAAAAAGACAAACCTACTCATCCACTCTACCTACACGGCTGCATGCCGTATGACCTTCATACCGATGCAAGAGCTCCAGACCGACAAACCCCTTCAGACCTTCGCACCTCCAGACCAAGAGATCCCTTCAAACTGTCGGTCGCATGAACTCCATCTAGAATAAATGCATAGTTGCCCTCCAGACCGCCACCCACCGTCGTTCTTCTTTTTCATCAACATTTTCATATCTGCAATTTACATGGTTTGGCGATAACATTTTGTATTTTATTGGCCAATTTCCTATGTCTATTGAGAATTTGTCTAGGGTTTTATCGAGATTAAGGGTAGATAATATTTTTTTCCCTTTTGTTTTGAGAAATTCATATGGAGATTATGGGTAGAAGCACATGGTCCAAGATTTTATTGGTGCAAAATTCTTTTGTTCAATGCATTAATAGGATTGAATCTGTAATTCCAATCATTTGAGCTTCAATGTCTTTTTCTTTTTATCGAGTTACCTTTGACCAATACTCTTGAATTAAATTGATGAACCCAACAAGCATGAAACTGAACTCTGCCAATGTCCAACTCAAGATGAGTCTCTCTCCTCTCGATAGTGAGCCTCTCCTTTACCCCTCTCCCAGACGATCCCTGCCTCCATAGCGACTCCATCCCCCCCCCCCCCCCCTCTCTCCTAGATCAGATTTCACCTTCTGCACGAAAACCCCCCTCCTAGGTCAGCTTTTGCCTTCTTCCAACAATTACCCATCATCCACTCTCCATTTTCCTCTAGCCTAAAACACCCTCCCGATCTAAATATCCTCATCCCAAAGCCAAAATCCCTTAAATGGGTAGATCTAAAGTTGGAGCCAATTGATGAGGACAACATTGCAATAGCCAACCTTGTCAAAACAGTGAAGGTAAAAAGCCTGGAATCAGTGGCGAGATGACATATTTTCACCTTACTAGAGGACATGAGAGATTAGATCTAGTAATGTTTGTCAAATTGAAACCCTTCAACTTTTTTTCTTTCATGATGAGGCCAACGGGGCTAGGCCAAAACTACCACCCAATCAGGTATGAAGCTCCTCTCTTGGAATTGCAGGGGCATTGCCCATCCCCATGCAATTAGAAGTTTAAGGGCAAGCATCAGGATTCACCAACCTGATGCCATTTTCCTTTCCGAGACTTTATTAAATATGGACAATGTTGGTTGTATAGTTAATAGACTTGGATTTGCTATGTTTGTAAGTATCCCACATGCTAGTAAATGGGGTGGGATTTTGTTTATGTGGAAGCAAGAACTAGATGTGGAACTTATTTATGGTGATGCTAATATAATAGCTATGTTGGTATACTCGAATATTCCTTGGATAATTAGTCTTGTATATTGCCCTACTGCTAAACAAATGAAATAGAAATTTTGGAACACTTTGCATAACCTCATTAACCTGTTTGCTGGTTTGCTGGTCCTATTATGTCACTAGGGGACTTTAATGCCATTTTGAGTCAATCTGAAAAATATAGGGGGAAACCCTTTGCTACTTCCTCCTATAAGAGTGGATTAAGGAAATTCATAGATGATAATGGCCTAGTTGAAGTTGGTTATTCTGGCCCTAAGTTCACTTGGAACAACAATATGCAAGGTTGGGGAAATATCAAAGAAACATTAGATAGGGGTGTGGCCAATCATCTTTGGACTACAATGTTTCCAAATGCTTCAATCTAGCATCTCCCTATCCTTTTTTCTGACCATGCCCCAATTCTTTTAAACACCATAGGTAGTAGAGGGAAACACAAATACTTTAATTTTGAGGAATTCTGGATCAGAAACCGTTCTTGTCAACTTGTCATTGAAAAAGCTTGGAACACTCCTTGTGTTGGAACACCTGGCTTTACCTAGACAAAAAAACTCAAAGAGGTCAAAAAAGCTTTGAAAGTGTGGAATAAGAACTGTTTTGGGCATATTCAGACCTCGATAAAAAACCTGACTCACACTTTCTCTTATTCAATCTGCAAGCCCCCTCTAATCACACAAATCTACTAGAAGGGGACATTAGAGCTAATCTGAATGAGATGTTAAGAAGAGAGGAAACTCTTTGGAGATAGAAATCTAGACTTCAATGGCTCACCTCTATTGATTTGAACACAAAGTTTCACATGTCCTCCACCATGAGAAGAACAAGAATACTATTGAGAGTCTGAGAACTAACCCTAATCAATGGACCAGTGATCATTCCGAGATTGAATCTCTTTTCTTGAATCAATTCCAAAACATTTACACTTCCTTTAATCCTGACATCTCTACTGCGATGGAGGATTTATTTCCTCAAAAAAGCTCAAATCAAGATTAACATTTTCCTCTGCAAGCTACCTTCTGATGGTCGTCGTTAGGAATTTTTTCATTGATGGAAAATTACTAAAAGAGCTAAATCACACCCACATCACTCTTATTCCCAAAACAAAGAACCCAAATTTTGTCCACCAGTTTAGACCAATAAGCCTTTCAAATGTGTACTACAAAATCATCTCAAAAATCCTAGCAAACTGACTCAAATACATTTTGGAAAAAATCATTTCCCCTCATGAAACTGCCTTTGTGCTTGGTAGGTAGATTCATGAAAGCTCAATCCTGGCCCATTAAATCTTCCATCACCTAAAGAAGAAAAAAGGTAATAGTCACTCCATGGCAATCAAGATTGATATGGAGAAAGCCTTCAACTATATGGAGTGGGATTTCATCATAAGCACTCTCAACTGCTTAGGCTTCTCCCCTATCTGGGTAAGTTGGATAAAAGAGTGTATCTCCACTATTATCTTTTCTATCATCGTTAATGGGTGTCCTAAAGGTTTCATGCTTCCGTCAGGAGGACTAAGATAGGGAGATCCCCTATCCCCTTTTCTTTTCATCCTAGGATCTAAAGTTCTCTCTAGACTCATCAATAAAGAAGAACACAGAGGTAATCTAAAGGTATTAGCATTAGCAGAGGAGGTCCCAAAATCACTCATCTTCTATTTGCTGATGATCTAATCCTTTTTTGTTCAGGAAATGCCTATAATGCACACTCTTTTCTCTCTTGTAATGATAAATATTCCTCTTGGTCAGGTCAAAAAGTCCACTCTGGAATGTCATCAATTCAGTTTAGCAATAACACCCCTAATCAGACCAAAAGAAATGCTAGAGAGATTCTTGACTACAAGATGACCAATTCTAGACTAAAATACCTTGGTCTCCCTCTTAGAAACTCAAAAAAATTCCTCTTTGAGGAAATCTAGGACAAAATCTCACAAAAACTCTCAACATGGAAATCAAAATTGTTTTCTCAAGCAACAAGAACTACCCTTATCGGATATGTTGCCAGTGCCATCCCTTCTTATATCACCTCTACCCTTTGGATCCCAAAATCAATCTCCAAAAGTATTGACCAATATTTTATGAAATTTTGGCGGGGTGTTAACCCCACTAAAAATCATAACTTTACTCTAGAAGCCTGAAAATCTATTTGACAACCTAAAGGAGTAGGAGGCTTGGGCCTACAGTTGACCTCCAACTTTAACAAAGCTCTCCGTTGCAAATTAAGTTGGCATCTAATGAATGGAAGTAACTCCATCTGAAAATCGATCTTGGCTACTAAATATTTGAAAAACTCTTCATTTCTAGAGGTCAAACCCATGAGCTCTAATTCTTGGATCTGGAAAGGGATTTTAAGTCAGAGGGGGATTCTTAAAAAAAACTACTGCTTTCAAATCAACAATGACACAAAAACTCATGTTTGGATTGACCCTTGGATCCCTACCCATCCCAATTTCATTCCAATTTAGCAATCTGACTCCATTCCAAAAGACCCGAGCCTTAAGGTTTCTGAGTTAACACTAGAAGAACCTAGAAGATGGAACCTACTTCTTCTCCAAACTCTCTTCAATGAAACTATTGTTCATGAGATTCAAAAGATTCCTCTGGCCCAGACGAACTTCCATCTAAGAGAAGACAGGTTAATATGGAAGAATAGTGCTTCTGGGAAATTCTCTGTCAAAGAAGCCTATGCCGAAATCATCTCCAACTTGGGTAACCATCACTTTTCTCTATCGACTGAGATTTGGAAAAAAGCCTAGGAGTTGAAAATTTAAGATAGATTAAAACTTCTCACTTGGAAAGTTTTAACATATCTGCAATTTACTAAAATTTACTAACAACGCCAAAAGCTTGTTGTGCTGAAAAATATCTCAAGTGCACAAAATCGTAACAAGTAGTAAAGTGTTTTAAAGAAAATAGATGTCGAACCCACATGGAAGAATTATGCTATTGAGTATTGAAATTTACTAAATTAATTACAATTTGAAAAACCAAAATTTGAAGAATAGATTATCTAAATTAAATGGAAGAAAACAACACTAAAACTAAGATTTTAAAGATAATAAGAATAGATCTAGAGCGTTTGATTTCATCTAGCAAATCTCACATAATTTATTCTTCCTTCTTATATAATCTCAATTATCCCAAGTTGATGATAAAAATTCTTTAACTATTCAATATTTTCTCTCGAACAATACTAAAAATATCTCCAATTAATAACTCTACATCTCTATGTGAATTTAACTAATTGGAGACTCATTAAGTTCTTTTGATTTTTCTTGAAAATCACACTAATCGCAGTAAAGCATCTCTACTTTCGCTCAACTAATGGTGCTTAATCCTAGAGCTTTAATCACAAATCATCTCTCGGTCTCATTGCGATTCAATAGATCAAACAATAATTAGTTAGAAAATTGCAAGCATTAAGAACAAGAAATAAACACTCAATCATGGAAATAATGAAAATAAAATAATTTAGAATATAAATTGTGTGTTCAATGCTAGACTACATCAAAGCTCTAGAAAATAAAATTAGTTCATAATGAAAATGAAAAGAACAAGAATAAAACTAGTGTTCTTCGTTGGATTCGGTTGATGAAGCATGTTGCTCTCGCCTTTGCCCTCCAGATCTGCCTCCTTGAAAGAAACTTAAATGATAAACTTTGGACTATTGAAATCTAAAATTCAGACTCTCCTCTCCTCTATTCATCCCACAAGACGTGATTAAATAGATGTCAAAACTCAAATCCGAAAACAAAATAATTGCAGCTACAATCTAGCGTAAAGATCTGAAAAATAGTTTCTAAAAATAAATGTTATCATAAAAGAAATTATCCAAAAAATAATGAAATTATCTAAAATAGAATATTCAATGATATGTGGCTTGATTTATAGAGTTCAGGAGGATTTGGTAGTCAGCAGATTGATTGCAGAACTTGGAAGGTTCCCAACGGGTAGATGCCGTATGCGTTGAATATAACTGGTCTCCTCGCCTACCAAGAGGAAACACTTCTGATCGGGATGATAGAACCCTCTCGCCAACCTACTGAGCGGTAAAGCGACTCACCTTTGCTAGTTGTTTCCACGATATTGTTTAGGTTGCTCTTTTAAGTTGGTCGGTTAGACTAGTCGCCCAATCTAACTGTCGGAGCCTTGTTCACAAGTCTTCTCACCAAGAAGGTAATATATTGCTCATCACCTAACTCTTGTTAACAATTCTGGTCTCGAATTTTGGCTGCGTCTCATCGGTTTGGATCCGTAATCTCTTCTTTTGTACAAAAAATGCTCTCATTTCGCAATAAATTTTCTCATTCCTTCAAATCCAAGAAAAGAAAGAAAAATATATAGAAATAAAATAAAATCAATAGTATTGAAAGGAAAATTGACAATTTTCATAAATAAAAGAGTAATAAAAATAACATAAAAATTACACTTATCAAATATCATCCAAACAAGGTCTCTTTTGAAAAACTGCTTAGCCTTAAATTCTAGCCAAATCTCTTGTCCAATCTATAATACTGAAGAGGAAACCCTTGCCCATTTTTTTCTTAATTGCTCATTCTCAAGGGTCCTATGGAGATAGTCTCATTAGCCTTTGAATATTTCTAGATTTGTGGATCAAGGTATTGCTAAATGGATAGAATGTGTCCTCTCACCCTCTAGCAGTCTTAGAATCCCTCCATGTGAAACTCATAATTTCCAACTCTTTGCGGTCACTGCTATGGACTATATTTGGTTTTTGAGAAATAGAATTGTGCATGATTCCATTGTCCTGAAAGCTGATGAGTTTATTAGTAGTGTTCATAAAATCTTCAATGATCATAGGGAAGCATGGGGCAATAAACAGTTAATTACACCTTTGAATTGGAAGATTTTTCCCAAGGGCCACTCTGTTATGACCTTCGATGTGGCGGTCAGAAACAATTGCAATACTATTGCAACAGTTTGCTCTTCGGCCACAGGGGACATAATTTTTGTTCTCACAGGTTCTATCAAAAGTACTAATCCGAACCAAGGTGAGGCCACAACATTGTATGAAGGCATCAAAGAAGTAATTGCCAGGTGTATCAAGCATATTGTCATTGCTGGTGATTCCTAGATTGCTACAAATGTAGCTGAGGATCCTGAAAAAGCTATGGACTGGTCCATCCAACCGATAGCAAGAGACACCAAATTTCTCCTTAATTCCTTCGAAAGTTGGAGCCTAAGGAAAATACATCGATACTATAATCGATGTGCGCATTCAATTGTGCAGTGGGCAACATCAACCAAATTTTATGGTTGCATCCCTCTTATCTCTATTACACCTTGTATGTAGACTTTCACAGTGGAAAAGATCCACCTCTAATTCCCTGAGTTTGTTTGTTTGAAGGTTATGAATTGTGTAAGTTGAAGTTTTCATTATATAAACTTGCCTTTAAAAAAAAAAAAAAAAAAGAACCCAACAAGCGTGAGACAATGTGAAGGCTTGCCATTTTTTTCCATGATCTGCCACTTCTTGTCCGCAATTCTCGTGGGTTTCTTGGGAGAGAAAGAGGAGGGAGGGAGGGAGGGAGGGACGTTTTCGGTCGAGGGGGTTACCCGAGAGAGAAAGAGAGAGAGAGAGAGAGGTAGGGAGGGAGGGGTTTCGCTCGATGGGAAAGTGAAAAATTTTGTGCCTCTATAGTGCGGTCACACGGTTGCTAATATGTGGTGTCTATGTGGCACACCTCCATTGGAGGGCATAATTTATTTGGGGAGATCGGTTCAACCGGCGAGAAGTTATTCTCTTTCATTTAATATCTTGACCATTTTGAGACTGGAGTAGTGAATATTGTTTGAGAGGGCTCATATTACTCTAATGTGATAAACTTTTTGTATGGTCCTCTAATAGTAGATGCTTCCTTCTAGTGAACTGGTGATACTCCTACTCCTAGAGTAGAAAAACGCATTCTTACCAATTCCTGCCATTTCACTTGAACAATATATTAAGCTTGTTAAACCAAGTTAGACCCACATATTATCAATAGCTTAGAAAGTTTTTTATGAAATTGAGGATACATAATTACATTCAAATGGATGCCAAACCAAAACAAAACAAATAAGAACGAACGGGAAATGGGCACATAAATAAATTAACATTGTGTAGTCACACATGTATTTAAGTTAATGTACCCATAACCATGAACAAAAATCCTATGTTTGTGGGTCTTGAGCTTAACGAAACCACCACTCTCAATCTCTAGTGCTCTTAAACCAAAAACAAGAAAAGTGCAAGTTCAGATGAAAATGCCAATGATACAGCAACCCAGAACCAATGTGCATGGCAATTGTCCTTGGACAAATAGATTATATCACGGAGGAACCATTGGTGGAAAAGGTACCTAATGATCCAATGAACATACCTGACTTGGTTCCTATGCATGGAAAAATAGAGGGAGAAGTGCAATCCAGGTTGAAGTTGGTAGTCCTACTATGGAGTTGTTGGTTATGGAAGATGTTCTGAACAGAGGTTTCTTCAGGGGGGGGCACAACTCTGGTCTTTGAAATACTTGAGTTGGAATGTCGAACTCAAATAGCAGTTGAAAATGATGGTGACGTGGGGGAGGAACAAAATGTTTCAATTTCAGATCCAGAGGATGACAATGTTCTTGGTGCACTTGCTCGACAAAAGTGATATAATTCGGACCCTGAGAGTAAACAGCCTAGCCGCATAACTCAATCAAAGAAACACAGTGAGACAACCCCAACGGGTTTTATCCCGACCTTCTAAACTCAATTTATGATTGATAAAATTTTGGTTTGGAATTTGCAAAGGTTAGGTAGTTCCCAAAATTGATTAAACAGTTTAGTAAAGAAGTATGGCGTGCCTATTGTTGGGATTTTGGAACCTTTTGTTGAGGTTGATAAAATGACTCGTTTGGCTTGTTTGATGGGGTTATCGAAATTTTGTAGTAATGCGGAAGTTGGCAGAAAGATTTGGATTTTCTGGAGTGATGATCGTGATTGGGAGGTATTATCTATGACCAATCAATTAATTTTCGGGAGGTTTTAGTTTGGTGAAGAGAAGCTCTTAATTTCTTTTATATACGCAAAGTGCAATAGCATAGAGCATCAAGAATTATGGCAAAGTTTAGAGGTGGTAGATGCCAATGAGTCTCCATGGCTGGTAGTAGGGGACTTCAATATTATCCGGGAAGATAGTGAAAGAGTTGGTGGTCATCCAAGACCTATTGCGTCGATGGAAGATTTTAATAATTGTATTGATCACTGTGGTTTATTGGATCTCCAGGTTGTGGGACGCCGACTTTCATGGTGTAATGGCCATGAGGGGCATACTCGAAGCTGGGCACGTCTTGATAGAGCGCTGATTAATATTCATTTTGAAAACTAGTTTCCTTCAGCTTTCTTTGAATATCTTAAACGGAAGACTTCTGATCACAGTCCAATGCTCATTCAATTTCAAAAACAAGTGGTAAGCTACAGCCCTCGCCCTTTTCGCTTTCAAAATATGTGTGGCGTGTAGATTTTAAGAGATGTGTTGAAGAAGTTTGGAAGGAACCAACTACTTATGGGGGTCTGATACGGTTGGCGGAAAATTGAAGAAAAGGAAGCTTGCGTTACGAGCTTGGAATAATCAGGTCTTTGGGCATGTTGGGTAGACTATCAAAGAATTAGAAGAAAGATTGGAGGTACCAGAGAGTCGATTACAAGGTGGCTATGATCAGGAAGTATAATGTGATTTATTGGTTACAAAACTTGAACTGGATACATGGGACCAATGTGAAGAACTCAGGCTTTCACAATTGGCAAAGAAGAAATTGGCAACGAAGAAATGACAGGTTTCGTCCTATTAGCCTTTGTTCAGTCGCTTATAAGATTTTTTCTAAGGTTTTCGTACAAAGGATTACCCGTTTTTATCTCAGTTGATTTCTCATGAACAAGGTGCTTTTATTCTGGGCCGTAACTTCTTTGAAAATATCACTCTGGCACAGGAAATGGTTCATTCTCTGAATAAGAAAACAAAGGGCAGCAACATTATGGGGAACATTGATATGGCCAAAGCCTATGATCGCGTAGACTGGCAATTTTTGTTAAATGTGTTGACATCATTTGGTTTTTCTTCTCAGGTTTGTAATCTGGTAAAGGAATGTGTTCCGTCCCTCTGGTTCTCAATTATGATGAATGGGACATTCAAGGGTTTCTTCCAGCCGGCTCGAGGTCTAAGACAAGGTGATCCGCTACCTCGATATTTATTTATTATTAGGGAGGAGGTGCTGTCAAGATTACTTTGTAAGAATTTTGAAGGGAGTCGGATTGGATGTTTTTCACATCCAGTGGGTGCGCCTCTGGTCTCGCATTTACTTTACGTTAATGATCTTCTAGTTTTTGTGACTGGTAGCAAACATTTAGGTCCCTACACATGAAATTTGCTTGGAGATTGTTAACTGTTGATAATCTTTGGACCAAGTTTTTCCGTGCGAAATATGTGAAACATGGCCACATTTTCCTTGCTGAGACTAGAAGAAATGCTTCCCAATTCTGGGAGTCTATTATGAATGTGTTTCCTGATGTGACAAAGAATGTTATAATGAAGGTGAGAGAGGGCAGTTCTTCCTTTTGGTTTGATTGGTGGCTGGCAAGTGGGCCTTTATGTGTAAGTAGGGACTTTGGGCATTCTGAGATCAGAATTAAAGATGTATGGGTTGATGGTTCCTGGGATCAGAATTATTTGTTAGAACTGGTTGGATTAGAGAAAACAGAGGAGATCATGAACGATATTTTGGCTGGTAAGGTGGGCAATGATATTACTATTTGGAAATCAAAAGTTAAGGGAGAGTTTACGTCGGCATCAGCATGGGATCTAATCCGTGTAAAAGGAACTGAACATCTGGGCATGGACTGGATTTGGCATCACCTCCTCCCAAAGAAGATTTATGTGTGCATGTGGAAAGCTCGATTTAATGGGTTGGCGTTGGATTCTTGGGTGCAATCGCTAGGAATACCATTGGCATCTCGATGTAACTACTGCTCTAAAGGTCACACATAAAGCTTAAATCATGTGCTCTGTAATGGGAGTATTGATGCGGAAGTATGGAAGTGGGTAGCCATTACGCTGGATATTAGTCATGTTTCTGGTATGTCTTGGTGGGCGACGGTAATGCAGTGGTTTAATGTATCGAAGAAGTCGACTCACAGAGGGATTCTTATAGGCATCATAGTTTGTTATTACTTGGCGTCTCTGGATGTGGCGTTGTTAGGCTAGAATGGAAAATTCCTTTGAATCGGCATCAGGTGTTTGGTTGGCAATGAAGTTTGGATTCGAAAGATTTCATCTCTTATGGTGAAACATTGGCCTCTTTCGGCCAGGGATAAGGCTATTCTTTGGGCTCTTGAAGTTCCTTACGTTGATCGTGCAAGGTCTACGCAGAAACTAGTTTATGGGAGGAAACTGGCTGAAGGGTGGATTAAATTGAATGTAGATAGGTGTTGCCATGGCAACCCGAGCAGGTGTGGTGAAGGAGGCGTCATTTGAGATGAGAGGTATTTTCAAAGGAGCTTTCTCTTCTTCTTTTGGTCATGGTACGACTAATGAGGCCGAATTGAGGGATTTAATAGCTGGTCTACCTTTGTGTAAAGAGTTGGGTTTTAATCAGATAATTATTGAGAGCGACTCCAGTTTGATTGTCTCTTGGTTGAGTAGTCGCAAGTGCACGGCTTGGTATTTATAGGACTATTAGGATGAACTTTTGATGTTATTAAGAGACATGCATTTCTCCATTGGTCATCAATTTCGCGAGGGGAATAATGTCGTTGATTTCCTCGCTAGAAGGGGCAAGGAAGGTTATAATAACACGTTTTATGATTTTATTTCTTTGCCACGTAAGTTGAAAGGCATGCTTCGGTTGGATAAGGCAGGCTTGTTTAGTTTGATTATTGTAGCGTTTGTTATTTTCGTATAATTTTGATATTTGGGATTTTTTTTGAATATTTGTAAATCTCAAGTGTCCTGTATGTTATCGCGGTTTCCTCCACCATAAGTGAGGGCTTTTAATAAAATTGGGAGGAGGTCACTCATGGACAGGTGACATTCTTCTCTTCTCTAAAAAAACAAAAGGTGTTTAGGTTAAAATTCCAACAATAATTCTCCCTATTGCCTCCCTTTAATTAAAATACGAAATATTTTCTATTTATAAAGTTAAAAACCTTATCTATCTCATTTTGACTAATAAAATGGGCAAGTTTAAGGATGGTCTTGCAGTCTACCTAACTAATTGTGAGAATCGTGCCAATTCAAAGGAAGGAACTCCCAACACGCAGGCAAACACAACCAGAAAGAAGGCAGTCAGGCAAACAATGTGTAGCCGAATGCATCGTAGGGTGACCAACGATCAAGGCGACCAAAGGATACATGTTCTGTATTAGGCAAGCAAAAGGCACGCTAGCGGTACATAAAAATGGCAAATGTAAAAAGAAACAAAGGTAGTCAGGCGATCAACATGTAACTCAGAAGTAGTTCAGGGCAAGCAAAGGTCAACACGGTACGGAAGAACATTTTGAGATAATACGAAAGAGTTCAGATGGTAACAAGTGATGTACCAAGGCCTGTACTCCAACAATGATGTCTAACCACACAAGTAAGGCTTAATGCCAAGTGGGAGATTTTCAGAAGGGGCAGACTACGCTTCTGTTTCTAAGGAAAATTGCAGCAACATGCTAGTCTTGTCACATCAATCTACTCAGTCTCTACCATTTTTCAATCCAGCATACACAACGATGACAGGATCAACGATTTTTCTTTAACCAATAAAAACAAGGGTTGTCGAAATAATGACCGGTAACACTGCCCGTAATAAAATATATTTCACCATCAGATTTCATCTTACTTTTAAGATCACTAAGTATTTCACAACACACTCTCTTTCACTCATCTTTCTGCTGGGGACTTCGAGAAAGATGCTAAGCTTGAGGTCATCATCAACAAGAAAGCCAACAATTTCAATGCAACTCTCATTGTACATTCTCTGTTTAGGTAGGTTCATTCATACGATGATGCTAGTAATGTGGGGTAGATATCTGTGGGTATATTCAAGGTATTCATCTTCCACTTATCAATCTCTTTCTTTCATGGAAGTGCATGTTTTTCTTACTACAATTACTGACTACTTTAATGATGTGATTTCAAAGTACTTAATATATCGGTCACAAGAGGAATTATGGGTGCCTGTGTGTGTATCATGAACCCCAAGGGCATTATCTCTGTGGAGCTTCTTTGGTTAGTCAGGAGTGCTTAAGAATTGTGTAACATCTCATGGGTTTTCGTCGGTCAACAATGAGATCGGGCAAGATGGTAACACTCTCAGGTTGACTCTATTGCATCTTTCCTAGTGGAGACTAGAGGATGCTTGGCCACTAACGCATCGGGCGCGGAACTGCGCATCACTTGT
Organism: Juglans regia; assembly: GCF_001411555.2. Taxonomy (NCBI): domain Eukaryota; kingdom Viridiplantae; phylum Streptophyta; class Magnoliopsida; order Fagales; family Juglandaceae; genus Juglans; species Juglans regia. The sequence continues at coordinate 16,988,433 of NC_049911.1, read as the reverse complement.
TATGAAGTCCTTTTCGTGGTTGTTACCCATGATATGGCAAAGGGAGCCAAGGCGTGTACACGACCTATCATGGGGAGTCGTGATGGCATACGTTAATAAACCAAATGGGTGTGAGTGGTGGAGTGGTTCCACGAGTTGTCATGGGTTAAGAGATTCTTCGTGTCTATCAAGTGGAGCGACTCCCCGTATTGTTTTGGTGGAGTGATTCCACGTGTTGGTTCGGGTTGAGAGATTCTCCGTGTTGATTGGATAGAGTGATTCCTTGTGTCGTTTTGGACTTTAAGTCTAGGAAATGATATGATATGATATGATATGAAACGATATGTTTTTGGACACTGAGGTCTCGTTTGGTTACGTAGTTCAGATGAGATGAGATGTTTTATTGAAAGTTGAATAAAATATTGTTAGAATATAAATTTTTTTAATATTATTTTTATTTTGGGATTTGAAAAAGTTGAATTGTTTATTATATTTTGTGTGGGAGTTTGAAAAAGTTGTAATGATGAAATGAGATGAGATGATTTTGTGTATCCAAATCGAACCTGAGTGCTTGGTAAGGTTTATGACGGTTCATGGCTAGCCATTTTATTTAGAGGATTCATTCCTCGGTATACTTATGATACAAGTGATTTTAGATTTTATTTACATACAGTTTATGCATTCACATTCATCGTCATTGTTTTACATTGTTAGTGTTGTTATGGGTTTTAACTTATCGACATTTCATTGAAACCTCACCGTGGTAGTCCCACGGAACTGTAGATTTTGATGTAAATGTAGCTCATAAGAGTTACTTCGAGGAGGGAGGACCCGTGCAACCAGACGAATAGCCATGGGGGCCTATCCACATTAAGTTGATAATCTTTTGTAAATTTTGGATGTTTATTCTATTTCGACCAACAATTTATGATGTAATGTAATTATCTTACAAGTCTTATTAATGGATGAGTAATTTAAAAATCTCACGTACTATTAGCATTACTCTCCTACTAATACATTATTTTCTTTCTTCTACGACTTTGATGCACACATGTGCTAGGCATACGAACTAATGTTTTAAATTTCATTTCGGTGATCATTTCGGTTTAAGTACTAACAACTATATTTCAATACCAATGCATCTTGGTGTACTGTTTCAGGATTAACTCTATATTATAAACTAACGGCTAAAAGAATAAATACATGTATATTTAAGTGTGTATCATATATGTGTGTACATATATATGGAAGAATTGATGATTTATAAAATGAATATACTTTGAAAACATCAGAAACTTGAATTGAGACACAAAAACAAAGAAAAAAAATAGAGAAATTATTAAAAATAATGATATTTAAAACAAAAAAAGAGAGTGAGCGGACATATTTAAAGTTACAAAAAAATTAAAATTATATAAACACATTTTATATTCTAGGATGAATTAAATACCATCTAGATTTAAAATTTACAAAAATGTCATCCAAGCACAAGAATCTTACAAAACCGCTAATAAAACAATCCGGAAAGGATTAGGGCCCAAAATGGCTAGAATTTGACGAAAACGGCCAAAACGAGCTGGAATTTGGAGCAAAACAAAATGAACAAGTATAACGTACCGGATACTACACCGAAATATAAAATTCCACCTAGAACGGATAGTAATTTAAAACTGTGATACGAACAAACAAGTTTTGACTTCATGTGAGGGATGTAGGTGGTTCGACAGACATCCTAGATATTGCGGTTCCTCTCCAAACAATAACCGGGAGCCAGGGGTGCCACACTAATCAGTTTACCCATAAGGGTTTGGATGGAAATCCAACCCATTAACCCGATCGGAGCTTGAAATCCTATTTTTAAAAATAAAAAATAAAAGGGTAGCGCAGGTTGGTAAAGACATTTTTACTTTTATTTTAATTCTTTATTTTAAGATGGTCATGAGAACATATGGGTACCGTGAGAATGGGGTTGGTGTGAAACTATGCCCCCATACTTTGACCAAAGAATAATCGACGAGGTAAAAAATCCATTTGCAACAGACAAAAAGAAATGCTATTCATTATGTTTTGAATTGTCAATCTTTTCAACGTCTCCATATATGACATTAAATTATGAAGAAAAGATGTATTATTTTTTAATTATATTTACAACATCTCACATTAAGCTTTATTGCAAAATAGCTTACAAATAATTATCAGTCCAAATGACTTTTTCAATAATATCAAGGAAAGATCCCTACCAAATACTAATGTTAGTTACATTCCAAGAAAATTTTAAAATCCTATTAGCTTCATTTCCTATTCTTCCAACATGTTGAATTTTACAACTAAATCTCTACATCCGCACTCTAAGCATTTTTTATGATGTTGCCCAACGGGGACACAGAGTCTACTGTAGTTGAAGTTCCTACACTAATATCAGATAATCACTCTCTAAGATCATATATTTATTCTCGATTGAACACGTAAGACTCTGAGGATTGCTAGGAGTTCAATTTTAATTGGGTCATTAACCTCATTCTCCTTTTTGCTTGCTGCCATTATCACTGCCCCTCGATCATCTCTGAGAATAAGCTCAACACATGCATTGTGCTTCTTTGCAAACTTGGCACCATCCACACCTAGTTTCATACTCCCTTAAGGTGAAGGCTCCCATCGACAACAACTCTTATTCATCTCTAGTGGGCCAGTGGCCTTCCTTTCAATTCTTTGTAATTATTATGCACAACAAGAG